>NW_010407959.1:100338-118705 GCF_000710305.1 Buceros rhinoceros silvestris | reverse complement strand
GATCACTAAACCCCCCACGGCGCTCCCAAGCATTTCACGGTTCCTCAGTAGCTCGGCAGTGTTTTTCTCTCCCAGACAAGGCCTTTTTCACAGGGCAGAATCCTGTACTTTCTGCTGTTCTCTTTAATACGTCCAATCTCAGTTCAGCAATAATATTCTCCCTGGACCCGTGACAGAGTAAACCAATGACTAGCCAGCAAGCAAAACACTCATTCTTTTTATTTATTTTTTTTTTCAGAAGCATTTTAGAGGAATAAATAGGAGCCGAATTTCCTTACCATCATGGGGTGGGGTGTGTGTGGAAATTTCAAAATACTCCCTGTCTATATTGAACTGACCAGATCTTTAGAGCAGCAATTGCTTTGCCAAACGAGGAATGGATCACAAGCGTGCCTGCGGTGACACGAGGCATTTATAAGAATACAATAATCACTTAAATGATTTAAGTTATGGTTCCGTAACTTTCGCTGCGTTAGCGCAGTGTAATACACATAATTCCAGGGTATTGTATCCATGACATAATTTAAAAATCCAATGTTTCTGTTGTCAGGATGGATTGTAGTCTGGCAAACAACTATTAAAAAAAGTAATGAGCCACCTCTTCTCCAAATCCTGGGGTTTCACTAAAAACCTGAACATTTTGGTCTCTTTTGAGACCTATTTTGTTTTCTGCTGGTTTTTTACTTAATTGAGGATGTGCATTGGGGTCACACTTTTAAGCTGGTTTCTGCAGTCTTGAGGGATAGAACTTGTTTTTCAATGGCTACTGAGATTCTCAAATAATTCCCATGACTGAAGGAAATGGGGTTTCTTCTAGGAAACACTAAATATTCATAATAAAAGGATGAGTACTGGAAACTCTGGGACCAAAACCCGAGAGTTCCCTCGTTCTTATTTTGGAGGATATTTTACCTCTTTACGACCTGACCACTGCCAGGAGCTGTATTTGTGTGCGGCTTTTATAGCTCCAGCTAGTGCCTTAAATCTCAGTCCAACCCCCAAACTGGGCATTAATTTAGTCTCTGACTATGAATTACAGCCCTTGCTGCCCACCAGCCTCTCCCACAGGGGCTGAGTGAAGACACTGGAGATTTTTCTTGAGATGCTCAACTTCTCCTGGGTTACATGTTACCGCCAGGGTGTTTATTAAATACACTAAGTTGTGATTAATTTTTAGCATGTTAACCTAAACCTGCTAGAAAAGACATTGAGCATATTTATATTTGCTATCACAAAAGGCACTCTTCAGAGCGAAGCGTGTGGGAGTCATTAATCTTACACCGTAATCCATCCCAGCATATGGCGCGTTCCCAGCGCAGACTGGACTCACTGGCAGCCGCTCGCTATTCTTCCAGCAGTATTAACCCCGGGTCGGGTTAAAAACGGAAAGCAGCAGCTTGTAGACTCAAGAGTGCCTGTGTAAATTCCAAGTTACTTGATTAAGTTTGGTGAGGGCAAACACATGTGTATCCCAGAGCATGTTAGTTCATCTGGTCAAGGCCAATCGGGCTGTGAGTCGCCCAAATTACTGTAATTTAGACGGAGCCGGAGCACTGTGATACAACAAAGGGCTTTTTTCTTTTTAGCCGCTGTTTTTCAAAGGTACCCACAACCAGCTATGATGGATTTTCCTTTTATTTCAGGAGCGCTCTTCGTAAAAACCTTGATTTAGAAAAATTTTCAGTACCATGCCACGAGCCCTTGTGAGGTTCAATGCCCAAACTCCTCGTGGCGCTTTTGTTCCTGGCTGGGAACGGTGGCTCGTTGCAGAGTTGCTGCTGATTAACCTCTTCGTAGTTTGGAGTCAGAGGATGTTAATCGCCTTTCCAAAAGGCAAACAACACGGAAACAGACAGCGACAGAGAGGATATTAAAACATAGCAACAGGTAGAGTTTCATTTAGCGCTGCTGAGGGTCATCCTCGGGATGAAGAGAGCCAAGGCTTGGGTGCTGGTTACCCGAGACACAACCGTCAGTTATGGGAGCAGTTGGCAATAGAAGTCTCAGCTGACAACCTCCCACTCGACAGTCAGCCCCACACACGGAACAGAAGGGGTGCTCCACCAAAACTACAGCTCTACCCCCCCAAGTGACACCGTTCGGGTGGTTTGCTTTTAATCACGGTGCTTTTCCTCCCGTTTTCTCACCACGTCGACTTCCCTGCTCTACCCAGGAGGAAAAACTGGTAAAAGAAGAGGAACTCAAACAACTACCCTGACAAAGTGTTCGCCGTGTAAAATACTAAAGCTCGTTTACATCCCTCGGCTCTCTTCTACCTCAGCACTAGCTGAGAGCAAGTAAGCTGTCAGAATGTGCAAGCAGCCAGTGCGCTCCCTCTTCCCCACCTACACCCGCGGATCAAGTGGGAAATTGAATTAATGTTCGGTACAGGGGGGATGAGAGGCACTAGGTGGTGCTGTCACACACCCTGTGCGGCTTCGGTGGCTCCCAGGGAGTGCAGCTCTCTGCGCTGTCAGCTTTGGGATTCCTATTTTCAGGGGACTCACACAATGGAAAAGTTTGATCTCTGACCTAATCCCTTTAAATTAGGCTTTTGTGTGTTTCTGCAACACGCTGGTTTGACTGCCTCTGTGTTAGAAGTATTCTGTGCAGTCTAATTAAACTTGGAGAAGTGCTGTGTACGTGTGCCATTGATTTCTCCTCTTCAACACACGGGCTCATTATGCACCAGACCTGCTAGTTCTAGGCAGAACAAAGCAATATGTCTAAATATTCCAAAATAAAAAGTGCCTCTCAACCTTTAGATCAGTTATTAAATACTAACAGTAAGAAAGGACAAAAAAAATTATATGTTAAACATGAAAAAATCCAGTTACAAAACCTACATGAAGCCATTTTGCTACCAACAGCCAGGCAGTCCTCACACTAAGGACACTTGTCATGGCCACGAGCCCAAGGAAATCCCTGGGTTTTCAAGTTACGTCTTGAACATACACCTCCCTTTGTCTCAACTTTGTTGCCCAAATGCGGGAGACGTGCCGGGTATTGCCAACACACGGAGCATGGCAGTCAAGTGAGCGCTGAAGTTCAGCCTGGTACTTGCAGTTGAAGACCCAGCAAATAGGGGAAAATCCCTTCTTTTACTTCTACAAGCAGAACGATCCTCAGGTGTCAGCTTCGCACACACCAGGTTATTAAATGTACTCTAAGAGAACACAGAGAAGGCAATTCCACAAGCAAAAAAGTCCACGATGGACAGGAGAACTATTCTAGATAAGTGTGGTTGGACAATGCTCGTGAAGTCAAAGAGCAGCAGATGCCTGGTTCATCATGAAGCAGCTAACGCACGCTTCAGTTGGCATTTGGTAAGAGTGGGGCGTATTTACAACCGTTTTTTAGTATTTGCTGCCTAGGTCAGGCTAGCGTGACAAATGAGCAGCTCTGAATGCGCAAAAGGCTCTCAGACAAAGAGCTTATTAGCCAAACACGCCTATTACTATGCAGAGAAGCAAATTCTCTTGCCACTGAACTCTCGCCAAGTAACAAACTATTTGGCATGTGTGCAAAACCCATATTCAACCCAAGTGACAGACAGCATGGGATAGAAAGCAAATGTGACGATAAACAGAAATTTGCTTCAATGAAGAGAACAGAAAGTGAGGAAAAACTCCGTTTTCAGCTGGAAGGGGACACCCAGTCAAAGAGACCCCGCGTCCCTTAGGCAGCCTTTAGGAGAGTGGCCTCTACGGAACGCCAGAGCTTCCAGACAGCTGAGAGATGAGCGTGCCCTTCCGCGGGGTGCCCCTGGGTGACTGCTGCCCTTACCGATAGAGCTGTAAATCGGCGTTGGCGATGGCAGCTCTCCAGTTGCCAATGTAAATTAGAGAAGAGCTCCAAAGCCAGGTCCTGAGCCGCTCCGAACGCTCCCTCCTCTGGCTGTGGGGAATCGCACTTCAAAGAGACGCTCAGCAGCACCAGCAGGAAAACCAGCACAGCTCCAGTTACGCCACACCAGTTTGAGAGCCTGAAAGAAACAAACACTGGTAGGGCTTCCTTGACCACTGCTAGAAACCAGCATGGTTTACACTGCTCCTGGGCTGCCCTGAGATGTGTCTGGAGCTGTCAGATGGAGGTTAGCTCAGACCTGATGGAGCTACAACTGGTGTAAGCTGCAACGAGGTTTTCTCAGAGCTAAGGGTCTGATCTTCCCTTTTAATTATTCCATAACAACATTTCTGGTTATCTTTGAGTTAATTAGGTGCCAAGATCTTTAGCCAAAGAAGAGGAACTCCACTGAGTCTTACTAGCTGTAACATTTCTTTCTATTTCTTGTTCCTACTGGATCTGTCAGCATCCATCTTAGCAAAAAGATCAATGTACGTGGAGTTCTAGACAGTGCTGTTGAAGATGTAACCAGCCCTGTCTTTATGGAGAGCTCACCTCAGCAACCCCCGCTCTAACTACGAGCCTGTTTTATACGTGTATCTATTAACCAGTAGAGACAACTAAATTGTTCCCGTATATTATGTGAAATAACATAAATGGTCTCGTTCACATTTAGATGGCGGTAACTAGTTAATAAATTTGACTTCAGTTTAAAACACAGAGTACTAAGGAGAAGTTAAAAGTACCATCTTTCTGGCACTGTGTGTATAGATCATGCTGCTTCCATTATCCACGCATAAAATCACACGGCACTCAGGAAGGTTTGGAGGAGTTAATACGGTGACATTTACAACCACGTTATCCTTATTCTCAGGGAAAACACTCTTGATTGTGTTTGGGGCTTTTGCTGGCTTCATCTGGCTGCAGTTCATCTTGGGGAAGAAGGCATGTTAACCTCAGCTGATGATGGCAGTGAAAATGTATCACTGAGTCAGAGCTAAAGTGGACAAAGAGAGAAAGAAGCACAGCAAAGGCTTTGCAACCAAGAGCTTTCCGAGTATTTTTTCATCACAAAGCACTGGAATTCGGTAGAGACTCAGCACACTTTCTTGGCAGTTTGTTTACTTAGGTCTTCTCCATTTCTTGGGCTGGAAGTTATCTCATCACATCATTCCCCCACTTTTTTTAGTAGTGGTACCGAGTATTGCATCACTCCAATCCAAATGTGTTTCCACTGAAAAGATGGTGGAAAAACCCACACATTACGATGTAATGGACACAAATACATCTAATGGACATAAATGCCAAACTGCTGGATTTCTGCCTGGGGGAGCAGAGGAACAGGCGCTCTAGACATGCTCTTTATGTTTTTGCAGTTCTCATTTTGCTTTTGCAGGATTTCCATCGCCCTTGACCCTCCCATAGGTTCAGAGCAGCCTCGGTCCCACAGGTAATGGTGTACTGGACGTGGCAACACCACCAGTGCTTTCTACCTGCCTTGACGTGTTCTTTACCAGTCCACAGTCTGACATTAGAGCTACAACCTCCACGTCACACACCAGTTTCGGCCATGCAGGTGACAGTCCCAGTCTGGCTCTTGCGGCTTTACCCCACATGGGAGCCTGTGACTACATCCTCCTGGTACAGCTGGGGCCCTTCAGGAGGGTACGTACAGCCTCGGGAGGTAGTCACAGTTTCTGAGAGGTGTTCGGATTCCCCAGCTGCCAGTTTCGTCTCTGCTGGAAGGAAAGAAAGGATCCTGCTGCCATGTATGGATAAGGAAACCTCTCAGATAACCTCTCTCATGTACAAAACCACTTAGGGAGTAGTATTTTCCCTTTACTAGCATAACCGTCACGTTAAGAGGATTCCTTTACCTGAGAGAATCTCCTAGTGCAATGCTGAACTGCCTAACAGCTTTAAAGGACTTCAGATAAAGCGTAGGTGAAACCCTCCGCTGGGAACGGGAGGGAAATAGACCTTCTGAAAAATGGAAATTCTCACTGCGCACAGGTCGTTTTGAGGTGTGTGATTACCAGCAGTTTCAGAGCACTAGCTGAATAGCCAGCTGGCATCAAATTAGCTCTTCGTTGAGCGTTTTATTGTGTTTGTGCAGGCTGGGGGTTTGTTAGTGAAAGGTCAACAGGTCTGGATGAACGTGTGGGTGAATCTACAGAACGATTCCTCCATGGAAGAAGTAGTTATGGCAAAGCTCCATCGAAGGCTGTCTCCATCGAAGGGTTTCATCAGCAAAAGAAGAAACCAATTATTTGAAAAATCTTATACATATCAACCCTATGATTTGTTTAATGCCTGAAATATCAGATAAAGCAGAGAGATTAAGGAAACACCTTCTAATAATACACACAGCCATACATCAGAATGCAGTAATCATAGTATTCTAAGCTGTTACCTAATTGCAGAGAAGATAACACTGCAGAAAAAATAGCAATTCAGTCCTCAGCGTTATCACACCAAATTTTCACCTTGTTAAGGGCAGCTGTACACTGAGTCCTAAAGGAAACAGCTGTTTTCAAGCCATCGCAGCTCATTTATAGGGATAATGACCTGTAAATATTAGTTGAATATCACTACCCATCAAGCATGAAAAATTCATCAAAACAGAAATAGTATCACTGAAGTCCCACGTAGGATTACTGTCCTTCAGTGCCTGTGTATTTAAGGAGATTTTCAGCAATATATCACATTTTGTTGGCTGTTTGCAGAACAGTTGATTTTCTACAACATTGCAAGTCACCATAAGCCCTACATTGTAAAATGTTAAGACCTCCTCAAAATTTGTCATTGATTTCACGCGTCACAAATTTTAGGACCCTGAAGGAGCCAAGACTCTTCCACAAGGAACTGACCATCATTTAATGACTTGTCATTATCAATGGCAAACCAGAGTAGTAACAGCCAACACTGAGATGCAGATGAATGAACTCCAGTCCAAATTTCCAGGTAAAAACCCATTTCGTGTCCCTTTTTCATTCATTCTAGTTCACGTAAATTGAATATTGTAGGTTCTTGCAGAGCTTTAATATGTATTGTCTAAAGATGTATCATACAGCCAGGCATTTTTTCTTCAGGGTGTTTTTTAAGCAATGTATTTTGTACCCTTTCTTGTTTGTTTGTTTTTGGCATTTAGTTAAATGATCTAGAATGGAGGCCAATTCGTTTTGTCTTTGCCTTAATTTCCAGAAATTCAATTAGTCAACTAATCTTTTATTACAAATAGGGACATACAAACAATTTACTGGAAAACCATAGCAGGATTAGAAAATGGTCTGTATTCTCTCCTTTTAAATTTCCTATTGTTTCGTTAGTCTCTTCCCACCCATTCCGTTTTATGGAAAGCAAATCTAAGGCACAAAAGGCGTGAGGCTGCTAAACCACCGCTGTGAATTCATTTCCATGTCAGGTAAAATGTCGTTCCATTGTTCTGTTGAAATTCATCCCTCCAGCACCTGTAACATAAGGAAATGAAAAATGGAAGAGACTATCGAGCTAAATGGCCTTTTGGAAGGATGGACCGAAAGCTGCACAAACGCTGTATTGTGGGAGGGCAGCTCAGCGCTGTGTTTTCTGTGGTTTCTTTATGTTTCGTTCTGCCCCCAGATAAGTAGGGATTGAAATAAATAGAGGCCTGACTAGAAATGTTTTCACTGACTTGATCATTAGGGTCTGACACTCAAATGGAAGAAGACTGGCCATTTTATAAAATGCAAAATGGAATCACTCCCTTTTAATGCCCTATTTATTAAGAGCTGAAGAGGGCTTAGCTAGAGAAAAACAGCCTTGTTTCCCCTGAGTGCATGGATCGCATCTAATTGTATTCAGCCCAGACCGGCCACGACAGCGAGAGGAACGGGAATCAATATCGCAGTGGAGGTGCCTTCCCCATTACATCTCAGAGATGTTTACCATTCGTAAGAAAAAGCCCAGCGTCTTTCTGCATAAGGAGTCTAGAGACACCACCGGATGCTCACTCGGGCAGCCGGGGATGCAGCTGCAGAAAGCTGGTGATAATTCACAGGTTTCCATGTCGGGAACGCTCCAAGTGCACTGCAGCTGATTTACTGCACATCAAGTGCTTCGTGCCTCCTGCCAAAACCCACTGGAGTAACTGGTTTTTAGCATAAACGGCTCAGTGGTTTCACAGTGAATCCTCTCTGTTGCTCTTCCCAACCATTTTATTTTGGGGAGGAGTTCCGTGACATTTCCCAGTAGAGCTTCTAAAAGCAGTGGATTCAGGGATGTTTTAAAGGAGGAGCTGCTTTCTTTTTCGAACCTGGCCATAGTCAGTAAAAAACCTTCTTCCAGCTGCCTTAGAATGGGTCAAAAAGGGACAAACCATATGGGAAACAGCTTTGCTGATCTTAAGGCATCTGGGGGCTAATTTCCAAGGGAAATTCCAGCTGGCAACTGCTGCAAGAGTTTGAGTTCCCAAGTCCATCAGAACACACAAGTGGGTTGGAAACTAGATTGGAATTGTAGTCCAGGGTTATTTAAATCTAGCCAAAATAACGCAGTTCTGCATTCCCTCATCAGTTAAACGTGTCCGCTCTTCATCCATTGGCACTTGCCTGGCGGCTGAGCGCTCACGCAGGTAAACCCTGCTCTCCTCTGGAAACGAGAGCTTGCAAAAGTCACGTCCAGACGAAGGCCCTGCTGCAGTACCCAGCCGTGCTGTTAGTTATCCCTGACACCTATTGTCTGTACCCAACACAGAGCAGGCGCTGCGGAGCTCACAGCCACTCTCGACTCAATTCGATGACAATGTTTATGATTTCGTTAATTACAAAAGGACTAAAGGCTGTCATTCAATGGTGCCATTAATTGACACTCTTACAGTGCTCTCTGGAGCTGCCAGGCGAGCCTTCCTCTCTGCGGCAGCTTTGTCCCGTGTCACACCTTGAGCAGCAGCCTGGAGGAGACATTCCTGTCAAGTTTGCAGATGGCATCAGGAGGGACGAGTCATTTTGCTTTTAGTTCAGAGAGACCTCAACAGGCTGGAGGACCTTAAACTTACCCAACTGAACAGGGGCAGCAGCAAAGGCCGGTGCCTGGGAGGGAGTAACGCCCAGGCTGGGAGCTGCTCAGCCCTGCTGAGCTGTCCTGGGGTCCTGGGAGCCAGCAGCGCGCCCTGAGCTGTATTAACAAGGGAATAGCTCGATGGAAATGCTTACCCTGCTTTATCCAGCACTCCTCAGGCCACATCGAGAACAGCACATCCATCCCCACAGAGGCAGGACGTGGTTCAATGGGTGCCGGTGCAGCAAGCCCACCAAGCCGGAGTATGCAAGGACGGGCTGCACGGGGCTGCCGATGCTGCAATGATCCTGTTGACGCAGCATACATCAAACCCTCGGATCAAGGCAACAGGAGAGGCAGAGAAGGTGTTGGTGCCTGTTAGCACATCAGGGTATCAACTACCAGAGGCAGCACCAGCAGCTCCAGTCTGATGTTCCTGTGGCACATGGGCTTTGTTCCTGTATGGGAAGTTTCTGTCGTGAGTTCTTACCGGGGACTAGTTTCTGGAGCGAGGGCAATCCCAGGCGAAGGGATCCAGATACGTCTGCAATATTTCTGTTGTTGTAGCCAGACTCATTGATACTGCAAACTGCAATCAAAGAAATCAGCCGTTTGGGGAACTGCACAACCAGGGAGAGGAGCAGCTCACAAACAAGGCCGAGACGTGCAGGGATGAACATGGGGATATCGCCAGAATGGGAAAGTGAATTCCTACCTGAGAAGTGCAGAAGCAAGCCAGCAGATGATTAGCAGGAGGCAGAAGAATGTTCAAGAACACCACTGCTGCAAAGGATCAGACATTCTGTCGTTCGACCAGCCGTATTCCTGAGTTGCCTGAATGAAAAGGATTGAGCCTACGGACTGCACATGGGACAAGTGTCTCAATCTTATAAAACTGAATCAAAGGCAAAGAATCTATTCCATTGACAAAATAATTAAATCATTAATAACTGCATGGATGTAAGTTCGGGACTGAACGATATCACTTAAATTTAATTAATATCTATGCAATGTTTTGAGGGCACAAAATGTCGTGTGACTCTAAAGAATTCTTAGAATTAATCCGATTAATCCTATTTTTAAGGATTTATTAATCCTAAACCAGTTTTTGCTGCATTAGCTCACGACCAAATGTGGAAGGCACCACAAGCAAAGTCAAGTGGTACTCCAGAGTCGGGAGGCAATTGGAAATTCTTCTGCATGGAAAAGTAACTTTTGCCCTGAAATCAAGTTCCACTTGAAACTGGCAGTAATAAGCAAATCAATATTGATGACATTTTAAAAATAACCATACTCTTTGTGTCATTATTGATTCTAGCAGGATGGGCTAAAGAGAGGATATACATAAATACACCAAAAAAAGAAGAGTTAGATATTAGCATCGTCTTCCATCATCGTAGGCACTAATATGGCTGGGAAGTATTGATCACCTTAAAAGCCTCTAATAACTAAAGAACTATCGACTTAACATTTTCTCTAATCCGCCGTGAGATTTTACAGTAAGTCCTGATGTATTTTCTGTTAAGGGTTTTGGGGCTGAGCTCTGTCGTGTACTGAGCTGAAGTGTCAGCTCTGGGGCTCGTGCAGCAGTTGATGAGAGCCGTGTTAAAGGTGGGGAATAACTCCCCAGGTTCAGGTGTGGTTTCAGGGACTTTGGAAAGAGCGGCATCTTCTAGTGTGTATTATTCTATATAACTTTTGTCTTCTCAATAATCTTTATAATTAGGGAATAATCTAATAAAAGTTTATGCAGTGGAAACATTGGTCCTGTTCATAATCACTCAGCTGTAGCTCTTCTGAAAACTCCCTCATCACCGTCCAACTATCTCAAGAGCCATTTTCATTGGTGCTGATTTTCCCACCACTAACACACTCACTATCTGCTTTCCTGAAACTCCAACGAGCGACATTTATCCAGGTTAAATAAGGGAATAGTGAAAGAAAACATACCCAAATATCTGAACTCTCTGGCTCCCTTTGGAGTGGGTGGATGATGATGATGATCATTTTTTACAGTTTATTGAAGCAAAGGTGATCTGAAAGGTCCATTTACATCTTTACTTTCACTGTGACACTAATGCTTGCAGGCTCCGGCTGAAGGCATGGACACCCTCACACTGGATCCTGCACTGTCGTGTAGCAAACAGGATTTTTACCTCGGTTCCCCTTTGGTTTGGTTTGGTTTGGCAGGACCGGTTGAACATGAAGAGCAGCCATGCCAGTACAGACGAGCCAACAGCCAGGCTGTGCTTCCCCCTGCCCCTCAGCCCCGCAGCAGAGAGAAGAACACGAAGTGGCGAAGAGTCGTTTTGGTTCATTTTTGGCGGTACTTTGGGCAGCAGATGCTGCTGCAGGTTCTCCCGCTGCGCCTGGTTCACCAGAGAGCGATGGCTTTGCCTGAAGCACTACACATGACGATGGGTTTCCAGCCCCCTCGTGACGCTCTGGCAGAGGCAGCTGGGCCCGAGGCACCTCAGAGCTACGGTTGGACTCTTCCATCATGTTCCTTACCCACACAGAACTGTCCAGCCCTTCTGCCACTATAAACCTCGCCTGGGTCCAAGCTGCTGATGCAGAGAGAAGCTCTGCGTGCCCTCAGCAACCCCCCTGAGCCAAATGCTCTATGTTTCAAGTGTATTTACAGAAATACCTTCAAGACATTGCTACCTAACACCAGAATTCCAGGAATGCCTCTTTGCTTTTTCAAAGAAAAGACCTCTAAATTAAGAACTAGTTGAAAAAACAGCGCAGAAAGAGAAGTGCAATTACAGAGCTCCTTCTACCCCTCGTCGTTACATCACTTGAACAGCATAATGGGGCCTCACTGGGTTAACTCACATTTTCCAAGACCTCTTTATACAGTGAAGGTGACGCATAATGTGATCCAGCAAAGAAGAACGACTTTTTTCCCTTGCCTCCACTAAAACTAAAGGCTTCTCTTGATCCCATGAGTTACACTTAATCCTTAGTGATTGTTTCTGGCTCAATCCTATCATCACTTATTTATGGAACGATCTGTATGGTAGGAGCAGTCTCATTAAAACAAATGGGCCAGCATGAGCGGGTTGTTCACGTGGGCCAGGGCCCAGCTCCTCGAGGCCATTTAAGCACTTAGGTCCCACTTAAGCCCTGGGTTTCATCAGTCCTCAGGTGGGGTTCGGCATCACTGGAGCTGCCGTGGGCAGTGCAGTGGTGTCACCTCTGTCACAGCGTGGGAACACGGCGTACGCCGTCCCGGCAAGGAGGGGACATGCTACAAGCTCACACCCTCGCTCGTGCTGAGGTCAGCTGGGCCTATAGCTGTGCCCTTAGTGCAGCAGTCAGGGCACAGCAGCTAATTATTTTAACGACGCAAACGAACTGCGAATTTCTTACCAGCCATCGAGGCAAAGCGGTCAATCTCCCCGCATTAATAACAGACCGCCAGAGGTTGCTTCTATCTTTACTATGATGAAGTACCTCCGCTCTATTTCCCCAGTTAATATTAGGCCAAGTGTTAAAATAGCAAACCTTGGCTTACGCCCCTCTGCTGAAATAAACGAAAAAGACAAAAATGAAAACTCCCACAGCTCCTGGTACCTGAACCATGCCGAGCTGCACCACTGGTCCAATCGCCGTGTCCCCAGGACAGACCTGAGCTGGCGACCAGCCCAAGCCCCCCAGCTCCCACAGCACCCGAGTGGCACCCGGGTGGATGCCCAGGCAGGATGCTCTGCCGCGCAGGGCCTGGGTGCGGGTCGGGTGCTGCAGTGTGTCCCCTCCAGAGCTGCCGTTTCTCTATCCCAGTTTGGTTATTCCTGCTCTCACCATGCTGTTCATTGCTGATTGGCTTTTTCTCTCTATATCCAAGGAAATGCAAATATAGAATATAATCAGGAGGATGAGACACGACAGCCAGTGTTTGCCAAACAGTTTAGTGAGCGTGAGCACCTCCATTAGAGACAGAAGTTGAAGCAGCTTTAACAGACAATTTTCAGGCAGTTCTGAGCATCCATGCAGAAAGAAATCACCTAAAATCAGATTAATTTTTTAAAATGCTGCCTGAGCTAAAGTCCCTTAAACATAAAAACGGCATCACTAATTCAGGGAGGTTTTCCTTTAGTCACCAACGCTGGCATGCAGGTTTGGTACACACAAACACCTAACAGCCTCCAGCTCCGTGCTTAGGTTTCAAAGGTGTCTCCGGAGCCTCCTGGCAGAGCAGCCCCGGACAAGGCAACCTTGTCCAGCCTCCCCCAGCGCGGAGGCAGAGCCACCCAGTGCCATCGACGGCACTTTCTCCTCATGGAAAAACCCCAGAGCATTTACCACTAAATACATCCCTTATTTTCCCCAATACAGCCTGCTCGTGTTCCACCACAGCGCTGCCTCTGCAGGCGTCTTCCCCCAGCCCCAGCAGTGTGGTAGGTCCTTACTTCAGGAACACGCACACATTTTTGGTGTTAGGCATGAAATGAACTGGAAAGTTTTTCACAGTGTGTTCAAGCTGTTGCTCCTGACCAGGGCGATGCCAGCCCTGAAATCCACCAGCGCCAGAGATCCTCCAGCTCAAAGACTGGGGTCCGAGTGCCACAGCCTGGCTCTAGGTCATCATTAGCAAAGTCTTCAAGAGATTGTGTCTTTTTTCTCCTCTGCTCCATGGATTTTCTGAGGACATCGTGTTCCTCAAAGACACTAGTTATTTGGATGGGTTTAGCACATTTCACCTCCAAAATTTCAGACTCAGGGGTGATCAGTTTGACAAGCTGCACAGCAGTCTTTCTCCTCCCTGATTAGACAGCTGCTCAAACCCTTCTGGAGGGAATAGGCAAATGGAAAAATCAGGAAGAAAGCCATTTCTTCAATTTTTGTACAGTCCTCTACCAGCACTCAGCACTCTCCTGCAGAGGCACAGTGGCTGTGCCGGACCACGGACCCCAGTGAGCACACAGAGCCTCCTGCAGCAGCAAACTCCACGCTTCACACAAGGTGCTGACCACCTTGTGAAAACTGCCAGTTTTAACCATCTGCCCGTGGGAACGAGGAAGCGTTGGGGAGCAAACCTCTGCTCTCACTCACCGCCCTCCTTCGTGCCTGCCTGTGGTGGGGCTGCAGCGGCATTTGCGAGGACACTGGCATCAGGCCTGAGCCCTACGGCCACGTTCTCCATTTTCAGATAGTGAATAATTTAACATCATCATCGTTCTGTTACTGCAGTAGCATTGTTTACCTCACATCACTTTAATAGCTCTTACTGCTTAAATTTAGCTTGGCCCACTATGCACGCCTGCGGCTGATCTCCGAACAGGGTGAGCCTGCCAGCCTGTCTCTGACCGCCGTTCCTGCGTCCCAGCTCCTCTAACTTGTCTCTTTGATGGAAATAATCACAGCTTAGAGTCACCGCCACATCCAGCGCCCGCTCCGGGCTGGGCAGCGTCAAGCTGACCCCTGCAGTGCCTTGGCTTAGGCAGCCAAACGTCCCCGGGCTGGGTACGAGAGCACAATACCTCCTCCTTGCCAATAACGGCGCGTGTGTGATGGGCAAGGCCAGCGAATTCCCGGGCTGTGCCCATCACTCACAGAGCATCGCTCCTCCGAAGGTGATAGACCAAAGAACCAGGATGAATTTCTGAATTTCTCTTCTGTAATTTTCCTTTTGCCCATTAGCGCCTGCAGAATGTAATATAACTGCACATTTCTTTGTGGCTCAGGAATAAAGAATTGTTTAGATGTTTATTAAACAACGGAGTTGAATGGAATTAGTCACATTATGTTGTCTGGGGTATGAAAGTTAATTGGAAGGCACAATGATTTACTAAAGTTTGAAATACCAAATGGGGTTTTGAATAAGTTAATGACAACTAGAATCAGAATGTAACTGGAAAATGCAAATTTCATTTTAATTCCTACTGAAATACTGTTGTAATTGAGCTTGCTCTCGGCTCATCGTGAGAGGTTTATCGCAGCTTGGTTTGATGTTACGTATTTAAATGTTATCCAAGGGCACGTTAAATACGGTGACCAGGTCACATCCATCACAGCACACTGGAATAGCAATTTAATTTTTCTAAATAAAACACAAGAGGGGAGTGAGAGTTGGAGGAATCTCCTGGACAAAGAAGATGAAGAACAGCAAGTGCCTGGTAGCTGAGGAGCAGGGGTGGCCGGGAAGCCTGGCCAGGCTCCCCCAGCAAAGCCCCTCATCCCACGGCTGTGCCCCCTGAAGCGCACACGCCATGGTTTGATAACTGAAATGCAAAATGTCAATACCATCGTTACAGAAAAGCCAGCGTGGCATTTTCAGAATATGTTTCCACCTCCGTCTTTTGTGCCTGCACTGATTTCTGGTGCTGTAGGGGATTTTTCGGTAGAGGAGGCACATCTGCAGAAAATGCCGGCCTGTTTATTGCCTCCAATAAAGTCAAATAATAGGAAGGGATCCAGATTCTCTCAGCAGCAGTGGAATAACTCCACAACAGCCCACAGAGCCCAGTGAACATCGCGCAAAGCTCAAACTGAGCACAGCAGAAAGGGGAACACACGCCATTAGCAGGAAAGCTTAAATCAGTGCAAGAAGGTGGAAATGTTGCTTTTCCCACCAAACGTGATTGCAAAGAGCCCGATGTGGAAGAGCCCATCAGCCACCAGATGGTGCAGGTGGCATCTCCAGGTCTCCTCCCTCCGAGGTGGGCAGAGCCTCGCCTAAGTTAGAAGCACCGTTTGGTAAATGGTGGGGAAAGAGATGTTGTTTACTTTTGGTATCCTAGGAGTATTTCCAGCAGTGGAACATAATGAAAAAAGGGGTAAAAAAAAAGAAAAAAAGGAAGGAAAGAAAATAACAGGGAAGTGGCCCTGTATAATAACCGCTCTGTCACTGGGTGTGACATATCGCCCCGTGGGCTGGATGCAACGCAGAGATGCTGTGCTAGCCGTGCTTGGCCTCAAAGGACCTTCAGAGGCCACACTCATTTTATGAGGGCACAGAACTCAACTCTCCTGACTTTTTTTTTTTACCAGATAGCACGGAATTTTTGCAAAGACATTTTTGTTGTTACCAAGAGAGGATCAAATTCCCCCATCGCATCAGGCTGCAAAACACAATCGTTTCCTCAGCAACTTTGCATCCTTCTCCTCTCCCATGGAACAGCCCAACCTCCTCCTCCTCTTTCATCGCCTCCTCTTCCACCTCCTCCTCCTCCTCTTCCATGAAAGATGAGGCACCAGCTGGCATTATGAAAAAAACCACCCGTTTCCCCTCTCTCCCTCCCCAAAACAACATTTATGAGTTTCAATTTTACCTGTGTTTTCTACCACCAGTCTGGAGAAACTCCTTGCTGGCTGTGGCCGTGTTACCTGCCCTGGGAGCTGGGGACAGTCCTGGAGCTGGTGATCCCTGACTGCAAGGAAGTTATTCCAGTTAGCACAAGTGGAGGACCAGATCCTCTCAGCATTTTATTACAATCATTTCCACCCCCACCTCCCCTTCATCTTTACACGTGTCTCACCTACTGATCACTTAATCCGTGCACTCAGCAGGTTGTTCACTGTTTAGCTAAACCTCTCCTCCTGTTGTCTAATATTCCCTTCCAGCCCTCCTTAAACACTTGGCTTCTCCTGCCCGTTTGTAGCATAACCCAGCCCAGGACTGAACTGCACTGCAGTCCTTTCCATTTAACATCTCCTCATTGTTCTCCAGTTGCTCTTCCACAGAGTACGGTATTTCAAAACGATCGGGTAGCTCCAATATTCTGCTCCTCTAACAAACAGGTTGCTCCCACACAGCTCTGCTGAGAGACATCTGAGTTTATTACAGGTTTAAAGATCACACCTTTCAGAAGGATCAGCTCTCACACAACTGGAAATGAAAGCCGTTAACATCTTCTGGATCCTCGTGTCTTCAGTCAGAAGCCGACTGCTGTTGCAAGGGAGTTAATTCCTGGGATTTTTGCTGTCTGCTCGTTCCTCTGCAAGGACAGAGTAAAAAAAATTCTGCAATGCTGTAAGCTTAAAATATGTGGAAAAGGGAAAAATAACAAACCAGAAACATTTGCAAGTGAAAATATATCATGCAATTCAAATTCCTCTAGACTTTACCAAACAGAAAAGTTGTCAAGTGTCAGTCCAGACTTCTCCCCACATTTCGTGTTTTTCACCTCCACCTCCAAACCTCCCCCAAATTCCCAGTACAGGGGGCCAGGGAGCGCCGAGGAGCGCAGTGAGCACGAATCCACCCCCAGCAGAGCCAGCTGCTGCCCGGCACTGACCGAAAAGGGGAATTACGGCTTCAGGCTACTCACCGCTCCTCCTCACGTAAAGGACAAACTGCCCTTGGACTGAAACGTGACATGGTCACACTGGACGGAAACATAACCTGTAATTTAAGGAAGTGTAATCTGGGGTGACAGGGTTTTACAGAGGTCTAAATAACTCTTGAGATGGCATCTAGAGCATGTGGAGGTTCCCCACTGAACTGTGTTCATTTCCTTTGCTCCCACTCCCGTTAACACTGTAGATTTAACGATGCCGCGGCACCGCTCCATCGGAGCTTGGCTTGCTGTCACGCAGGACTTTTGTAAAAGCTGGCTGCCATGCCGAGGGGCTGAGCTAACAAACAGCATCCAGAGCCACCTTGCTTTGGCTTTGCAGTATACCCCCCTCCTTGCTCAGAACTGCTTTTAACCACCACCAGCCCCACCGACAGCGGTACCGTTCCAAACACTTACAGGTTCCTTTTGCACAGCAAATGTCTCTGTGAGGGCACGCTCATTTTTCCTGATTTTTCTAATTGCCTAAGACTAAACAGCAAAGACAGAAGACATTAAACCACTTTGGCCATTACCTCTTGAAACCTTAGTATCTCTCCAACAACCATCTTTGTGCTTAAGCACAAAGGAGCAGGTGGTGGTTGGAAGCTGAGCTGGGTGACACCTGCAGAGAACAGTGTACAGAGAGTTGGAGGGGATGGTAATCCAGACCAAGACACCTGAGGAGCTGAGTAAGACCATCAGGCAAAGCTTGGTGGTCAGCGCTGAAGCGCACAGAGACCTGGGGCTCCTGGAAAGCCACGGGAGCCTGTGGCAGGATGGAGATGCTGCACAGTGACTGTGCTGCACAGTGACTGTGGCACCAGGTTTGGGACCAGCACCGCGAGGTGAACTCACTGTGGAGGAGTTCATGGTTTCCTGCATGAATGTATTGCCCTAGTTTTCTGGCAATTCCTGGATTTATACTTAGGAAAAAAATATACTGAGTTTTCCGAGTACACACTGGAGAAGGGAAACAGCATTATACGCATCAAGCGGGTCGCGTCTCAGTCACAGCCATTTGAATACGGTTTAGCAGTATAAACATGAAATAAATGAGGTAAGGAGGCTACAAAGCTCGTCTATACCCTCCTCACCAATTCCACAACACCTCCCATCCGTGCGTCACCTAAGGTGAAAACGTACACCTTCCCACGCCTCCTAAAGTACCTCTATTTTAAGAAACATTGCGTGAGCCAGCG
>NW_010407959.1:95249-100222 GCF_000710305.1 Buceros rhinoceros silvestris | reverse complement strand
CAGCAGGACCCTTTGTCAGCGCACTGACCGGGATTTGCACGGTGGGGTAGTTTGTGTCAGCCCTGTTTCTCACAGCGCGCCCGAGGGTTAACCACGACGTGAATTCCCTTGCGATTTATAGCCTTGTTCTTTTCGATCTGCCCCGCTAAGTCAGTTGGCTCCTGCCAGGGCTCAATTCCAAACGCTGGATTGTTCAGCACAAAGCGAAATGACATCGACGCCCTAATCAATATGCATTCGTGGTAAACTGCAAAGGTACGTGTGTCTCCCAGGCTGGAATTTAGAAAAGGAGTTTTTCCCTTGGGCTGCCCTGTGCCACAGCAGCCAGGGGGATGCTGAGGAGGCAGCTGCAGAGCGAGGAATGTCTGAGTGGAGCTAGCCACCCCTCTGTACCCTCATCCCACCTCCAAGGGGTAGAAGCCATCAGACCTCCATCAGAATTCAAGCACCAAGATCTGCAATACCCGATTGATACAAACTGACGACATTCAGCCACTCGAGCCACGGTGGCTTTTCTACCTCCAGCCCAGCAGCTCCCACTGTTCCTAAACTGCCCTGCTGGAGAGTGAGCATTTTCTGGCCAGTAATTTCCGCCTGCCTCAGAACAAGTCACATATTCCCTGTTTGGGGAGGCAGAAGCTCTTAGCACTTCAGAAGCGCTCTCAGCAGCAGCAGGCCCTGGCCTTTAAACCCTTTGCTCCACATCGCGGAGCAGTTACACAAGCGAAATAGCAAATTATCCCATGGTTTGTCTCAAGCGCTTGGCTGATACTGGCACACCAAGGTGAGCTGTGTGACCAGAAGTGTCTTCCCGTCTCCCCACCAGCAGAACGAACAGGGGCTGCTGCCTGGGAGCACGTCGTCTTCTGCGACCAGCCGAGTTTAGCTACCAGCAGCACGGAATTAAGTGATGCGATCTTTAAAGATCATGAACAAGTTCCTTATTCTCATTTTGGTGTAACTATGAAATCACCCCATGGTTATCCAGAATTAGACACAGCTTTATTTTGCAGGGCACAGATAACAATAGATGATATTCAGGAAATCATGTAACAATTATCTCTAAAATTAGTCTGTACACAGGGGACTGGTGAGCTCGACTGGAAGAACTGAAATTATTTCTCCCCCTCCAAATGCTGACTCCTAACCCACACCACCTGGATATCCCTCATACCATTATTTATTTGCACTACATTTTGTTCTCACCCAGTTCCACACCTCACAACACCCAAAGTGATCAACCCCCCCAGCCCCACGTGAAGGCATTCTAGCGAGATTTGCTTTGCAAATGCCAGGCACCCGTACCGATGTCTGACAAAGCACGGCTTGTCCCTCAGCACCGCACGGGGCACCGCATCGGACGGTGGTGCTCACACACGGGTGCTTTAGTTGCCCCAGCAGACCCAGCTACAGCATCTACACAGCCTGGAGGATCCCACTAGGTTAAAGACCAAGCAGACCAAGTTTCTCCTGCACCCCGCACTGGATGGATGCAGTGTCCTGCACTTCACACCTTATTTTTCTGCATTTCTCGACCTCTTACATATTCCTAAGCACAAAACTTCAAGCAAAACTGGATGGTCAGCCAACGCTCCGGTTGTGCATCTTTGTAGAAGGAGCAGATTCCTGTTGGTATCAACAGAAAGAACAGACAAATATCAGTAGCTGATCAACGGTTTGTTTTGATTCAACAGTCATTTAATTTAAAGGCACCAAACTGCCCTTGGAGCTCAAGGCATTTTTCTGCTCCTTCCAAAATACTCTATATGGAAACCACCGATGAAGCACCATGGAGGTAACTGCATTCCAGCAGGTCTGGAGCAGCCCCCGCACACGTACTGGCCATCTCTTCTACCCCGGAGCCTCTGCCAGCAAGCGAGAAAGAGGGAAGAGCCTGCTGGACCCATCCTCTGTTTTCTAAGAGTCCTCACCACTGAAAAACATTTCCGATATTTTAATGTCAGCCCCGTTAATGCTCTGAATACAACAAAGGCCTGAAAAGACCCTGGCTTTGCTGTCACCATATACCTCCACCGTGGCTCCTGCGGTTTAAAAAAGCGGTTGTGGGTTTGAGACACTTCCCATTTTCTCCCTGTTTGGGGATATACACTGACCAGCGAGAGCTCACCCAAGCTCAATTCTGACCTGCCAATGGCCATAACAGGTCCCAGGTTCGGGCATTTTTCTGATGCAATACTAGGCTGTCAAGGAAATAAGTATGTAAACAGAACACATTGCAGTAAATCAGATGATGTTTGGGAAAAAATAGTAGAAGAAGTGATCTACAGTCACAGCAATTTAACAGATCCTGCTTACCACAGTCCCTGAGAAAGCCTTTCTTGCAGGGGGGCTTCCTGGGAGCTCAGGTTGCCTGAGGAGCGGTGGAAGAAGTAACACCATGAGGACCTGGCAGCCTGGAGCGGCGGACGAGGTTGTTCTGCCAGTGGACGGCATTGCCCATCGTGCCAGGTCCTTGGTGGTGAGGACAGGCTGGAGACCTTCCCTCTTACCTAGATGTTCACCACAGCTGTCACGGTCAAACTAGGCAGCTGCAGGGAGATGAATGTAGAAATTCAGAGTGCAGATGATCAGCAGAATTGGGGTTTTGGTCATCTTAATTGCCCCTTATTAAGAAGATACTGCACAGCGAAGCACACTCATTTCCAGAGCCCAGGCTAACACCGTGCAGTCTTATCACTGGCGTTGGTCTTTAATCATTCCAGATACACAACTCCCACTGATGTCAGCACAGGTTTTGTGTTCTTGCAAAATCAGCATCTTTTTTAGAGCAAAATCCCGCACTCAGCTTTAGTGGAAACTGGGTGGCAAAAAGACAGTGAAAAATCCCAGGCAGGTCTCCTTTTTGACCTGACTTAAAATTAAAAATGCAATAAATAGCACTCAGCAGAGATCTAAGAAGATGCTGTGTGGTCAGCTTGCTTTTGAGACAATGTCTTTGTATATGCACATAACGTGCATATAAATATACTTAAAAAAAATCAGTGTTCACGTGTGGACTGAAAACAGGCTCCCACAAGTCCTTGTTGCAATCCTACATACCCACACAAAGCTTTGGAACGTCGGTTATAAACGCTGAAGAGGAAATGTTTACATTCGTGCATCGACTGAACTCGTTTTAAAACGTCTGTTTAAACTCTGACCATGGAGTACAGGCTCTGTGGAAATAAAGACGATTTGCTGTAGAGCAGGCTATCATCTGCCTGCGTGTGCTCCTGGAGAAAACAAGGTTATGTGAGGTAGCGGCGCTTCGCTATCCTCAACCAGCTCCAAAGAGCGAGGATGAGAATCTCTTTAATTAAGGTTATCAAGTTACCCTGCATTGCTGGCCTTCACCGCAGAGGAGACGTGCTCTCACGGGTCACTTGATAGATGGGATCCTGAGGGCAAGGTGCTCACGCACCCACAGCCCAACTTCTCCATTTTTAAGCGATACCAAAGCATGACCTGCAATGACTTTGGTGTTCTCCTGCCTTCACCTTTCCCGTCAAACAGACCGAGGAGGAGGATGCTCTGCTGCATTTCTCCCCCGCTGGAAGCTGTGAAGGAAGGGCATTGCCAGCCCCTTACAATGCCACCCCGGGCAGGCGCGGGGTCCTTTGGGACACGGGAGCATCAGGGAGCAACGCACGGGGCAGGACTGCAAACTGGCAGCTCCCCAGGAGAGCGGTAAATAGTTTTTCCCTTCTACGTTTTTGTACTTACCAAGAGAACTTGTTCTTGGAAAACATCTTTTACTCCATGAATCATTCCTGTGAGTAGAAAAAAATAGGTTTTCTAAAAATAAATCAGAAAGCCTCACAAAAATTCATGAGTTTATCAACTTCCAAAGGACTGAAGAACTCTTAAACTTAATTTAGGATTCAGTTTTCCCCTGCAGTTTCTCAGCCGTGGTAGGAGCTGTAGGTATTTGAGTCTGGAGCACAGATATTTTCAAATTTATTGTCAGTATGACAATGATTATGTAGCCCATTGAGATCAAATGGTGTGATTTAGTGTTTTGGAGGCATTTGTCATGTTTGATGAATGCATCTGGTGATTCAGGGTGATGAAAATGCGAGGTTGCCAGCCGGTGAGAGACAAAGAGTGCTGGCTGATGCACAGGGTTACGGCAGTGGCTATATAAGGTTACCGAAACTTTACTTTGCTTCCCATTTAGAGTTTTAGGGGAAGATGGGAAGGCAGATAGGCTTCAGCTGGCTCCCCAGGGTGGAGCTAGATGGGCTGCGTAGGCATTTCTAACACTGACAAAACCTACTCAAGAAGTAACGAGTATTTTCGCTTTCCTGTGTTCCTGGTTTCTTGCCTGTCGTCACTTGTCTGCATGTAGCATCCATGCAGGCGCATTCGGGGAGACCTCACAAGCATCTCCAAATCACCCCAGCATTCCCAGTTCTGGCGTGCTTCCTCCTCTGCTGCTGTAGAGCAGTCGATGGTTTGATCCAATGCCAGCTGGAGTCAATGGGAACGGCCATGAGACTAGGTCCAAACGCAGCCGTGTTCTCAGACAAACCAAGTCAAACAAGCCTCGGAAACTGCAGCCATACCCAGACAGTGTCCAATAATTTATGTCTCCCTTTGGTTTAAAATTCACAGATTCAAACAGGTTCTTATGAAAACAAGGTATTTTGAAATGTGTTTTATATTGCATCTCTGTAAAAAACCACCTCACTCTGCGGCATGGGGACATCCTGTTCAAAACACAGGATGCCTCAAAAAGCACCTGGAATCCAATTCGATTTTTATATTATCACTGATGGCTTTAGAGAATGGAGACGACTTCATCAAACGTGGTGAAATGTCACAATGTGGAGCTAATCGACAGCTCAGAAGTGTCATTACCACCTCTGACCGAGCCAGCTCCAGCTCCCTGAAAGCCATCATTGCTACGATAATTACTGGCAAAGACCATAAAAAAGATGTCTTCCCTGATGCTCTTCTATCAGCCATTTGTT
>NW_010407959.1:89872-95096 GCF_000710305.1 Buceros rhinoceros silvestris | reverse complement strand
AAATACCCCGAGTGTGAGCCTGAGAACAGCAGTCTCCAGGGAATTACCTCTGCACCCATCTTTGTTCATCTGTGGCGCAGCAGCAACGTGAGGATAAGGGTCATACAGAAGACACACGGCCGCAGGCAGCAGCCCACCGGGAGAGCTAGAGGCTCTGCCTCCAGAAGCAACCCACACCTGAAACTCCCAATACTCCAGAGATGCCACATTGTGTTTTTCAGGAATTGGCTTGTAGAAACGCCCACATTCCTACCAAATGTCAGGTCAGCTGATTGCGCTGCCCCTGCCCCAGTCCCCCTTCACAGTCCCACGGCGCCTTGTCCATCGCTCCCTGCTCTGAATGGTTGTCTCGCAGAGTTGTGAGCTTTCTGCGCCGGAGGACATTGACTGCAGTAGTGAACGGACTATATTTCAGTTTGACAGACTCACAAATCCTGTTGGGATCCCGTCAAAAGCAAAGGGCCACGTGCATACTGTCACTCCACCCAATTCAACAAGGTGCTGTCAACACGCAGGAACGGTCATCGAACGCGAGACATCTAATGCAGTGATTGTGATTGTGTTCCTCAGCTGGACTACCACCCACCAGAGGATTTCCAGCTGGGGTTTGCTGAAGTTTCTGTGACGAGGGGATCTATCTGTCACGCTAGAAGAGGAGATGGATATCCAGCCGTGCATTAGCGAGAGCTTGTCTAGAAGGATTATGTGTTCAAGCAAGTCCACTTGTTTTTCAGCTTATTATAAGCTTCAGCTTCCATGTGAGAGATCCACTGAGAAATGATGTCCCTTGAAATCTGTCCTGATCAAGTAACCACTTCTGACCTAGGATCCCCGTCATATCCATCAGTGATTGAAAAACGTAATAAGGCTGAGCTACCACAATTAATTCCCCCTTGGCAAAAAAAAGGTGCTAAAAAGTGTTTGGTTAAGTCCTTTACTATTATTATTATTTCCTTTGACTTCTGCTTTGGTAAATATGACGCATGCATTGACTCAAACTATTGAGCCTTCAAATGTTGTGACTGATGTCAGTCTCCAAGTCTATCCATTTAAAATTCCAGTTGGTTCCGGTATCTTGCCCTGAAGAGAACCGAGTGCTTTTAGCTCACGGGGTTGTGCTAAGGGGATGAAGAAGCAACCCACCTACCTCTCCATAATTAAACACCTGGATGGTGGAGCCAAACCACACCCAGCTGAGCTCCACTTTGTGGAGTGGTATTTCCTCCACAAGTAGCCTCGTGTGGTCCATGGGACACGTATCTCGCTGGAAGTAAAGGCGAAGAATCGGGTCTGGAAGAAACGTTTGATTATTTGCCCTGTACGTAGCAGCCAGTTCCTCAGCATAAATGTCCTTCACGTGCAGTAACTGCAAACCCACACAGTTTTGCTGTTCTCATGCAGGGTGTTGAAGTGGTGCCTCTGACACCAAAGTCTGTCTTCTGCTGCAGAATCTCCATCGGCACTTTCAAAACAGCTTTTCAAAGCTAGTTTGCTTAGGTATGTGGCTCTGAGTGAGTCTTGAAATCAGGGTCTCCTCAGGTGAGGGAGAAATATTTACTGTTGTTGAACACGGTGTGAAAGCAACATGTGAACAAAACTCGGGTTAGAGGCTGTTTAAGGGAAGGAGGAAGGACGTTGAGGACACCGCTGCTTCAAGAGCAGATGAGGACCAATGCTCGCCACGCTGATGGATGCTCCTAAGTCGATTCAGATGTGCCATCTTTCTGAAGTATTCTAGTCTCTAGCTTTCAGAGGGAGATACACCATTAACTAACACTCGTTTTAGCTAACACCTCAAGTTATTTAGGGTTTCAAAGGAAATATATCCCATTCCTATCCTGTAAAGGCAAACCCATCTTCTGCTGCTATTAGCTGAGCTTTAACCGAATCCGAAGCCCTGCTTTCACTTAATAAAACCAGCTTTAGACGTACTCCAGCATCAATCCATAGAGCAGTACTTGTGAGGAATAAATTGATTTTCTCATTTCTCTACGTTGGCTAAAAATTATTCGATTATGTATTTAGCTGCTAATGGAAACTCATTAGTAGATTTTCATTTCATGCTTGTTTGCACCTGCAATCCATTTCTTCTTGTCCAAAGGACTGTTTCATTTAGGTTTATTGCTATAAATTTTCTTGCATGTAAACTGATAAGCATCAGCCAAAATTCCGTATACGTGGTCTGAAATAGCTCAGGGCCATCGTTTTTACAATGGCATCATTAAAGCAACAGATCTCTGGTGATCCATTGTCACTTATTACTGTGCATATTGATGTTCCAACTTGCCTCTTAGTTTACTCATTAATTTTGTTATCTTTGCTAGTGACAGTCCCTGGATATCTTCCTGTTTGCTTTCCCCTTACCTTCTTCCAGAGCCCCACAAGGCTCCTGTCCATCTCTTTGAACCCAAAGGTGGGACATGCCTAACAAATCTGGAGGTCAGGAGTGAGGGAACCATCCACCTGAGGTAGGTCAGGAACCCCATTAGTCCAGGCAGGTCATGCCACCATTTCACCCCCGAGCCACCATCACGAGTTTGAGCTACCCAAGGTGACATGGGATGTAAATTGTCCCGCAGGGGCTTACCTGGACCTCACAGGGGCAAACCCTCCAGCCCTGCTCAGCGAATCCATCTCTTAAATCCCAGTAAGAGAGAAAGCATATCTAAATCACACCCAGACCCCACAGCAGTGAAAAAGCAGAGTAGCTATCCCTGCTTACCCATCCAGCATTCCTTCAAGCACCTCCAGCTTAGTCACACAGCACCCTGAGCTGCACCGATGAGCGTTGACAGAAAGTCTCCTGCTGGTAGAAACTCGAAGTAAGAAGTCCAGAGATTAGAGGTGTAGGTGCAGGAGAGCAGATGACCATAACTCTCACATTACAAGTTGCTGGGCATTTTATTCTGGTGTTAAAACCCCCACACCCTGGTTAGTGAAGTGGAATCTAATCTTAATAATTATGTCACATTTTGTTTTCATATGAAAAAATGAAAAACTTGTTCAACTTCAGTAGAATTATTAAGACGAGATCCAAATACAAGAACTGAATCTATTAGTGCTGTGTACCAACACAGCCCTCACACAGAAGAAAAACGGTCTTTGCTGTAAAAATACCATACCAACCCACTGGGGGTCTGCCTGTATTCCCCACAAAAGCAACCAAGAACAGGAACGGGTTCTGAATGTGCTCGTTAAATGGTCACGATCAATACAAATCCATTTTTCAATTAAGTAGAAGGTACTGCGTGGACGGAGAGCGCCTGGAGGCCAGAAGAGTTTTGAGTACAACTGGATTCCAGAATAAAAAGTTGTGTTGGTTTTGCTCTGTCTTTTAAATGAGCTTTGCCAGTATGCATCTGCAATCCCGGTGAACTCTGCAGATTAAATTTCCTTGCAGTAATGACCACTAGGAATTAGTGAAATGTTAATCTGCCCACTTGCTGTGTATGATTATACATGAGTCTAATCAACCTGATTACAAAAGAAAGCATTTTCTGCTTTTACAGAGATTTTGTGTTGGTTTAGTTCTTCTTGAGGAACTGTGAAATTCCTTACCCTGTATTTTAAAGCAAAAATAATAATTAAATTAAAATGCGTAAAGGGGAGCAATGGAAGCTGATCGTAATTGCTTTACGACAGATACAGTAATTGATGCTCTGAGGATTTATTTCAAAGCATAGAAGTCGAATTAGAACCCTGGCTTTATCTGGATTTGCGTTGCTTTGATGAAGTCACTGCGTCTTTGTGTCTTGATTTTCAGCTAAACTGCTCTTAATGAGAATGCTAATAATTACAGTAGGACTAAACAGTTTGAGGGGCACAAGGGGATGAAAGACAAATTCTGGTTTCATTTAAAGCTACAGCCGTGAATGTGACGCCTTTCTGCTGTCAACCCTGAAACGTGCCGGATGGGGAAAGGAGGGAACGCACCGGCTGAAACATCAAAGACAGGTACTTAACGCATCGAAGGCAGGTTATAAAGACAATCTAAAATGCTACGTCTAATTGTATGTCTCATGTAAAGTATTCATATTGACCTACCAAAGGAAAAAAAAAAACCAACAAACAACAAAAAGAAAAAGTTAAGGCTTTAAGGCTGGGTCCGCGCACCTTCTGAGCAGCAGAAAGATAGTCTCCAAGTCAGGAATCCAGGCAACTCAGAAGCCCAGGAAAATCAGAGTCGGCACAAAGAAACCCGGCACCACCAGGAAGGTAGAGCCAGCCACAGCAGAACGGTATGCCACTGCCTTCATCGATCAAATCCACAGTGTTCTTCTCAGTAGCCACCAACCCCTGAACGCCTGAACTTCACCCCCAGCACAGGTACCCTCCCCTCCACCTTCACAGACTGCACATGAAAAACATCGAACAATCCCGGGACTGAAAACCATAATACGGAATCGTATGTTACTGCTAGTTAGCGGGAACCACTCGGGAGCTGATGAGCATTATTCTGCAGACGAGCTTAATATACCCACAGAAATATGATGCCAATTAGGAAAGCAGTGTTCCTCAGCACTCTGCATGCCAAGAGCAGAGGATAATCGGCGATCTCCATGGCGACAGTGTTAAGATAGCGGTGTTACCTGAATGATAATTTCCATCCTTTCTTCTGATCTTCATGGGTTTGTCACTTTTCATCTTTACCTCTGAATGCCTTAGGTTTCTAACGGAGAGGAATGGACAAATATCCCAGTATTCCTCAGAGGAAAAGCACATCTTCTCCCATATATACACCTGCAACTTAATTCGCCTTAATTTTTGCAGGGAGAGCTGCTCGTGGTAGCAGGGAATTTGCCTTCTACGCACACACGTAGCCAGAGCAGAAATCACTTTGCTAAGGTACATCTCCAAAACCTCCTAAAACAAAGTCCTGGCCCCCCAGACCTGTCCCAGCTCCCCCACACCATCAGTTCTTTCCAGCCCTGCTTCTCCCAGTGCAGAAGCTCCACTGGAGAGCCCGCAGATCACCTCTGATCTTTATTTCTGTTTATCGCTCCCACAGTGGCACAGAAAATACGCTAGAAAATCAATCAGCATTGAACCTAGGGCTTTGGTAATTTGAAGACCCTCATCCAGTTCTCCATTTGGAGAAAAATTCTACCGAGATCTCAAAGCAATCTATCACTCTGAGGCAGAATTGATTTCGGAGAGGTGTGCCATGGTCACGTCAGCTATGAAAGCTGGTGGTTCCTCAACTGTGAAGCGGCTGCTGCCTGCC
>NW_010407959.1:89328-89750 GCF_000710305.1 Buceros rhinoceros silvestris | reverse complement strand
TCTTCCTTGTGCTCGTTAACCGTGTGCTTGTAATTAGAAAAGGGGAACTTTCTTCTGTTTGGCTCATTAAAGTCTTCAATATCTTAAAGAATCTGGTTCCTCTCATGCTTCATGTTGCATGGGAACATCCTCGGAAGATAAACCACAAGCCTGTGAAAGGAATCTCGGAGCTGGCAGGTGGGACCGATGTCCCACATGGGCATCCAGCAACCTTAGCAGCACAAGACGTGTCGTGCAGCAAAGCAGCAATAACACATGATTTCCAATTGCCTTTATCAGCTCTAAAACTGCTCTCAAAACACTCCCCAAGCCCTTCCTGAGGACCAAAGGAGGCCAGCGAGGGGATGACAGATGCGTTGGGCTGGGCTTGTGCCCCCAGCACAGCGGTGGGATGGAGCCGACACGACCGCTCCAGCCCGGTC
>NW_010407959.1:84785-89029 GCF_000710305.1 Buceros rhinoceros silvestris | reverse complement strand
GGGGCCCGACACGCCCGCTCCAGCCCGGTCACCGCCAGTTGCTCGCTCCCTGCGATTTTAACAGGACAAGGCTTCATTAAAATGCTTTTCATTCCCTGTGTGTGATGCAGCCGGTGAGAAAGTCGCTGCCCCAGCTGCGTGCTGTTATTCACGACGGTCGCTCCGGCAGCACACGGCTTCACGGGGAGCAGAGAACAAAAGCGAAGACCGATTGCTGTGCAATCGCCCAATTAACTTCTGCAGGTTTGTTTTTAATCTGCTTCCGCTTACTGGAGAAATAAATGCAAGAGACCATTAATGCTGATGTTGGTAACACTAGGCGGTCACCTTCTCCCCCTCTCTTTACAGCGCCACGTTACCTAACAGCTGGGAAGGGATTGAAAAGGTTCTTCATCATGTTTCTTACATTAGTGCTAAGTTTAGCTTCGGTAGGTAACAATTTCTGTTTAAACTTTAATAAAGAAGTATGTTTAGAATCTCAGGGGCACACTCTCTGCTCATTTGAAACAAATGAGGATTATATAAGGAGGAACACGAGCTACAAATAGGATTCATAAAATTAATTGGCTGTAAGCTGCGGCTGAGCGGAGCTGAGCCATCAGAAGTGACGAGTGGCCAAAGCGTGTCTGTCCCACTCAGACAGTCCCAAGGACAGGTAGGGCCAGGCCACTGCCCCGGCTGAAGGACTCCTGCGGGCTCTGGCAGCAGCTCTGTCAAATTCGGCTCTCCCATGCCTCAGGGTTCCTGCAGAGCCAACCGCCCCATCGAACCAGCCAGTACCGCTGCCACAGTGCCAACGACGCCCCAAGAGCTCCGAGCTGTCGGGATGGTTCCATTTATGTGGTGCCAGCTACGCTCTGACTCCCAAGAGGAGCACGGATGCTGCAGACAAAGCCTGGAGCGGCACGTGGGGGTTTCGCAGACTGCAGAGTACCTCCATGTCACTGCTAACGCATCCAAAACCTACAGCATGTGCTTGAACATTCAAATGAAGTGTGAAAAAGAGAAGAAACACACCGCGCTTTATTCTTTGGCTACAGTTGTCAGTCCAGTTGCCAGAATTCCTCTGCACACATCCGTGGCTGCATGTGCTGTGCTCCCTCTGCCTGAGTCGCTTGTTGGACTAGAAACAGCAACATTCTATATATTGATTATATCAAATTTTGTACTGCTAAATCCATCTGAGGAAATTTCTGGGATTCCTGGCGGGAGCCTGTCTGCTACCCCCTCCCAGAATACTCCAGCGCCGAGCCGTGGCCGGGAGCAGGGCAGCTGTGTGGCCTCTCCTCATTTAGCAGAGTGCAGTTCAGTGCCGGGAGGATCGGTTACAGCCACCATGCTGTAACGAGCCAATGTGAAACCTTCAGCTCAGTCTCCCTAATTGCATGTAAAGCAACGTATCGTATCTATACCTGTATATATCAAGCGTCTAAAATAGCTTCCACATGTTCTCCCATTCCAGAGCTCTTTTCAGTCACAGAACGCTGAGATAAGCATGCTAAATTCTGCTGAGACGTGCGTCCCACCACAAAGCCCAACTTGAGTTAGGTCCCAGGATCTCTTCAATAGCAAGAAGTTATAAAAACTCATCCTTAGGGAAATGCTGAAGAAGGAGATGAGCCCTTTTGCAGAGCGGTACAAGCCAGCAGCTCCTTCCATTGCTCTGAAGGACCAGCCCTGGGCAGGCTCCCAGCGCCTCCCCGGGAGCGTACCCTGAGCACCGCAGCTGAGAGGCGCGGAATTCGCACACTGAGATTCTGTAAGCAGCCAGAAATTAAAGTAAATGGGAGTAAAACTTCTCATGCTCCTAATCAATAACATTAATATTACAGGGAGCATAAAGACTGAAAAAGACAAAATCTCTTTATCTTTCCTTTCTCTGAAGACTCTATCACGCTAAGCGAGGTTCATTAATAGCTCCTGAAATGATCCCTAATTTCTCGGCTGTGTTTTACGCACTGTCATTGACATTTTAGTCAATGGCATAATCACCCAGGACAAAATACCATTTGTGATGATGCCCTTGGGTTACGGACATTCCAAACCAGTTACTAATGAGATAGGAAAGAAGCAGCCTGATGGTTTTTCTGTACCCCGTGACAATCTTTGTCACTCTTGATAGCTCGTGAGGGGAGGCGGGAGTTCCTCCTCTTTTAGTCAAAATAACTTTCATCCACACCGAAGAACAAAAAACCCCAATACATAGTAACTACCATGTTCAATATCTCCATTATTTCTTTCCCGATAAATCACACCTACCTGGATGCCACCAGGCCCAGCGACCAACATGAACAGCGGGTGCTGTGAAGAGCCTGAGGGATGAGGTCTGCCCGGCAAGAAGTGAGGATCCAAGGACCGACAGCACAAACGTTGCTGTGGCCGAGCCCCCAAGCACTGCCAGCATCCAGCTGAGCCATGATGCTGAATTCCTGCTCATCACGTTAACCTGTGGGTTGAATTCCCTAACAGCATCAAACATCTGCTGAGTAAGAGCTGCCTGGGACAAGTCCTCCACCGCCGGAAGCTCCTCTCACGGCTATTTTAGAGGGCTGCCCCCCTAGTCCTGTGCAGTATATGATGCTTGACGCTGCTTGGAAGAGTCACTAAAGGGCTGCCCACACTTCTGGGTGTTGTTCACGCCCAGACTTCTGGGTCTTGTTCACACCCAGACCCAGGAGCAGCAGCCATCAGTCTGCCCATACATTTCTCAAAAGAAATGGGACATACTCGCGTCTTTTAGATAATCCCACAGACAGAGCCAAGACTAAGATTTCCCTCTAGATTTCCCTGTGTCTGGGAGTCTTGCAGCTCTTCAGACATTGCTTCTATCTAAATAAAAGGAAACTTCCCCTGTTGATAATGTACTATTATCAGGTGTCACCTGCTCCTCCGCGCCACCCCCGCACACACGCCAGAAGAAATTGAGAAAGTAGTTGTTGACAGATCGCTGCGAACAGCGGATAATAGACACCGCGTCCCCCGTGTAGGAAAAGGGAAGCGGGAGCTGTGACAAACCAGTGTGGCACTGACTGCTGCTGCTGGGAACCACGCTGTCACTCCTGCTTTGTGCAACTTAGTTCATAATTGTCACAACAGGCTTTCATTCATGTACCTGCTGTAATAAAATTAGTCAAAACCATGTCATCCACCATAGCTTTGGAAATGTTTTCCTATCTATATTCATCAGTCTTAGTGCAAACATCGGCTTTGGGCAAATATTACAAAAGGCAAATGGAATGATGTTGTGGTGCTTTATATAATGCTGCATCTGGGAAAAAAATGCTGGCTATATGTGTGTGTGTCGGTGTACATAGGCATCATTTAACACGTCAGTAATAAAAATCTGAATGTTTTCAAATCTTGCAAAATACGCAACCTTTCCCCTGAAGCATCAAAATCTTGTCACCCATCTCACCACCAGTGGCCATCACGTGGAGTATTACATCAAATTCTGACTTGAAGAAAACTAAATTAAATTCAGGGGCTTTGCGGTTTGGCTTTTTTCTGAAAGAGTTGAAGAGTCTTCAAGATGTCATTGGAATGTGACCGTCCTTGGGGGACCTAACAGAAATTACAGTCCCATTCCAAAAAATGAGATGAGGACGTGTTAGATGGATGGCTCGCCATCCTCTGCCAACTTCTGAGGTGGTCTACAGATGGAGAGGGAAATTGTGCATGCACAGTGGAAAGACAAGTAAATATTTAAGGGGAAAGCGTGCTGGGGAAGTCACGTTCTGTTTAAACTGAATATGTCAAGATGGCCAACCTTTCCGTCTTAGGAAATATGACCTCTGCTGACCAACTGGCCAAGAGCAGGAGGATCTACAGCACATGCCTTAGTGATGGGAAGGAGCCCTGAAGTGATTTACAGCAGTGATGTCCACGGCTTCCTGCATGTCCCTCCTCTCCATGTGCATTTGGGTGGGTTCTGCAGCCGAGTCCCACGGAGACCCCTCCAATACCAGCCCGGACAGCCCCGGCGGCCAGCTGTCCCCCCAGAGCTGGGGTGTCGATCTACCAGCTTCCCACACGCCAGCACAGCCTGATATTCTCACTTGATATCACCCTGGCTGTGAAACCGCGTCCAAACTGCTAGGAACCAGCACATGGCATATTAAACACAGCGAGAGCATCCCGTGCGCTTCCTCGCGCAAAGTAGGTGACCCATTTTCCACACGTATTGTTGGAGCGTTTCATTTTCTAACCTTTCCTCCTGTATGACACAGGGGACAGCCCTGCTACTC
>NW_010407959.1:65334-84703 GCF_000710305.1 Buceros rhinoceros silvestris | reverse complement strand
TCGCCCGTGGGGCCACCCCGTCTCCTTTTCCCCCGCGGTAACGGGTTGTTCTGCAGCCACACGCGATAAAGCGACATATATTTTAGTCCTGCCACCGCTGAAGCTAATGGCCAAGTGCCGGAGCGTTTGGAGGAGCCCAGGATCTGGGGTCAGCAACCCTCCGCTCCAAAGCAAAGAACACGCTCCCTTTTTACCGAGCCTCTTCACACACAGAACACTATCCAAACACATTTATGATTTCTGAACGGGTGTCTTCAGCTGGAACCTCAGAGACAAGTGCAGGGGGTTATCTAAAAGCCCCTGGCATTTCTTAGATCGAGAGGAAACTGAGTTTAGCAATTATTCATAGCCTTACATACATTCCTGCAGACAGTCGAGCTGACTTGGCAGACTGCAGCTAATTGGGTTTACAGTGCAATGAAGCTTTGATTGAAGTGCCTCGCTTAAAAAAAAATATTACATACACGTCCCCACACCCTGATAACATTACTCTGGAGCTTGTAAAACAACCACCCCACATATTACCGAAGAAGAAATGCAGAGATTTTTATTGCTTTACCAAGCAAAGGCCCACAAGTGAATAATTCAAAGCTGTTTGATCTGCTGTATTCTGATCCATAATTTAGCGGCCGCAGAAAGGCTGCATGTGGCTGACATTTCAGGCTGCTTTTGAAGTTCACGGAGCCCCTGCAGTCACCAAGGGGAGGGACCCTGCGCGGGGAGCCAAGGTGGGCACTGAACAAAAGGTGGGTGGGAAACAGCTCCAAAGCTAATGCACAAAAAATTGGACTCAAAAAACTGAAGAATGGAAATTAGGGTAGCCTGAAGTTTACCGAGTAAATAATTCAAACTCTAACGTGGTGATTTATGAAAATAAAAAGACATATTTAAAAGCCCAGCAGGCAGCAGGTGCTTCTATTTTTACATGTTAAGAGCAAAAATAAGCAGAAGGTTTTGCTTCACTGAGCTTTTTTCTTATTTCATGGTTACAGTTTAAAATAAAAGAGCTCCCATGTGCTTCGGGGATGTGCTGTGCTCAGCGATTTTGCTACTCAAGGGAGGGTCGTGCAAATGTTTCCATCACTGTTTATGCTGTGGGCTTCAATTTCCACGCAGCCATGTGGAGAACCCTTCCAGGCGTTCCTGGGCATTGCCGGTTCTAGGGGAGCTTTTACAGAACTGACACAACAACCTACATTTCAGAGAAGACATTTTTGCCATAGCCTGGTGTCGGACAGCACCCAACCGAAACCTGCTGCTGACCGCTGCTCTTCAAGTCCTTTCCTAAATCAGTGCATCTATAACTTCACACAGGAATTCAGATCACGGACTAAATCTCCACAACAATTCAAACTTTGCAAAAGGGGAAAATACAAAATAGCAGCACAGTATCTATGTCCTTGACAAAAGCGGAAGATGGAGATGTGCAAAGGCAAGACAAAATGGAAGATGGAGGCTTTGTGGGAAGAAGAAAGAGGAGGTCCAGCACAGCAGCTAGGATGGAAAGCGGGAAGGGAAAGGTAAGATTGCAAGAGCAAAGGTTAAGACAGTTAAAAATTCCCATGACTTATCATAGAACCACAGACTGGTTTGGGCTGAAGGGACCTTCACAGCTCACCCAGTGCAGCCCCCGCAGGGAGCAGGGACATCTGCACCCAGAGCAGGTGCTCAGAGCCCCAAGGGCCAACCTGACCTGGGATGGGGCCAGCGATGGGGCTGCTCCCACCTCGCGGGGCAACCTGGGCCAGGCTCTCACCACCCTCAGGGTAAAACACTTCTTCCTTCTCTCTCATCTGAACCTCCCTCTTTCAGTTTAACCCATCACCCCTTATAAACTTTTATTTACGAAATTCTGTCGCATCACCTTTCTGTAGGAAGCGGTTTCTAGACAACTAGCACCATGGAGATAAGCTGACTGACTTTGACTTTATGCTCAGGGTCAACCACTTCGATGCAGCCGTGTATAGGGGGCAATTGGAGTAGCTGGCATTAGTAAAATAGGCTTAAAAAAAAAAAATCACAGAGAAGGAAATCTAAGGCGGAAACCCCACTGACCTGAGCATCCTCTGGACACGTGGGGAGACAGCCGCGCTGCACATCCTCCCCGCCTCTTAGTTCTTCTGCCTTATTTATGTGATGGTTTCAGAAGAAAATCCAGTCTTCAAAGCTGGAGATCTGCCCATCTGCCAGCTTCATCAACCAGCATCCACAGGGCCGGGCTGTGCCGCACATCGACACCTTCTCCGTTGACTCCCATATGGTTCATTGTACCAAAACGCCTAATTAAGAGACGAAGATGAGATTTTTAGGCAGTAAACCTTAAGCCTCTGTGTGGAGGAAATGTGAGCGGTAGTGCTAAATCGTACGAGGTGGTAAGTACAGGCAGAGAGGCCACTTTGAAGGTAAACTGCTGCCCCGGAGTCGTGAGCTCTCAGAGGTTTAGACTTCAAAATTACACATTTCATGCACTGTACGTTTGCAGCCTGACAGCAGGATTCCCCCAGAGAGGCTGGGGAAGGATCCTCGCAGTACTGCCGCCCGGTGCTTTGTCAGATCAAAAAATCCAGCAGACAGTGATTGCAGATCAGAGGAGCTTACAGCTATTAAATCCAACAATTTGCCACTCTCCAGCTGTAAACCGGGATAATTCACTCCACACACGTTAATAAACCACCCTGCTTTCAAACTCAGCTCACGGACGGGTGGACTGCAAACTGCGCACTGTTTTTTTGACACCACGCAAACCAAAATGTCAAAACAACCCCGAAAATCCCCGAGCAACCCCATACAAAGAGGCAGCGTGGCCATGTGGAAGTGTAGCCCGTACACCGTGCCACGACGGGCTGCTGGAGCTGGGGACACAGAGCCATAGCATCCCAGCCTGGAAGGGACCTCAGGGACCAGCTGGTCCAACCTTTCTTATTGAAAGCACGGTCTGGACAAGGTCTGGACCCAACACCCGGCCCACCTGAATCTTAAAACTCTCCAGTGATGGGGAAAAAATTGCACAGGAGTCTCACTCCTCCGTATCAATCTGAGGCAGCAGAAAACACAGCCCTGCACCCTTTTAAGAGGGGTTTTTATCACCCTGTTTAAGCAGGAGCTCAGTGAGCCTTCGCTCGGGTGCTCGGCTCAGCTGAGGGCACAGTCGCTGCGCAGAGGGATGGGGAGAGAACAGGCAGGACTGACCTCTCTGCGCATGGAGGAGAGAGACGAGCATCACCCCGCCAGCACCCACCTCCTGACACCGGCTGGGAGCTGGGGGGCTGCACAGGTCGGCTTTGTGCCCACCATCAGACGTTGCTGTGGCAATGAGAAATCATTCGGCTGGCATTAAAAATAAAGAAATAAACCCATTTTTGTGACGCAATGCATAAAACGCCTGGTTCCTGCTGGGAGTCTCAATTTGGCCTGTTTGGTTAATTTGATGGGATGCCATGAGCGAGGGCACGATGCGAAACCACAAGTCATTTTTCTCCTTGGAAGAGTGGATAACTGAGTCTATTAATCTGACAATACATTTAAACTGAGTTATTGTGACAAGGGACTTCCATTATCCATTTCATCTAGTTGCAAACTGTCAGAATAAATCTCGGGGGGTTGAGGAAAAAAGCTGCCTGCCTTTGTTTGCTGTTTTTGTATGCCACAACAGTTTAGATTTGGTTCACTTTAACTCATGATACTGTAGAACCATACGGGGGAAAGCTCACGGAGAACCTTGTACGGAAAATGGCAACTTTATGGTCAAAGTTTTTTTTTAACAAGGAGTCAGTACAGGAGGATTTGAGCACCTGGCAGTATCTTGACCTTGACCTCAATGACCTTTTTTTTAATATATATTTGGAAATTTAAAAAAATGCTTCTCCAAAGCTCTGGTTTTATCTCGCTTGTAAAACAAGTTGGCTTAAATAGTTAAAACTCTTGTAATAAGCAGAAATAAATCAACATAAGGCATAAAAAAGCGAGCAACGGTACCAGGCTCAAGATGTCAAACCAGAATTCAGAAGGCTGGGATTCAGCTTTGTGGCTCTACCACCGACTTTTAAAGGCAGGGTAACTTATTCCCCATCAGTTATGCAGGTGATGATACTTTCTTATTATCCAGTATTTGATTTTTTTAATAACTAAACTGTTCTTGTCAGAGAACAGCGTTTATTGACGTAGCTGGTAACTGGCCGAGAAGGCTAATGGCCAGGAAGGGTGGTGCAGAGCCCAGACCCTGCCCCGGCACAAAGAAGGAGATAGTTTGGGGAAGCCAGTGTTGCTTGTGAGCTGCAAAATAATCATGCAAAATTCACAAAACCACCGTGTGCTCATGTGCACGTGTGTATATGGATGAAAGAAGGGAGGTGATGGCGTGCAAAGAGCTGCCTGGGAGCTTGTGTTTCATCAGCCCCACGGGCTGCAGCCCTGGCCAGGCCCCCGCTGAACGGAGCTTTGAAGGTTTCCTCCTGCGGGAATGACACTTTAGCCCCTGTCTAGCACTTTGTGGTCAATTATTGCCCTTACGTTTCATGTCAAAGCCGCGGTGAGCTGCAGGAAGTCCGGCGAGGGCCAGGTATGAGCACAGCAACACCATCACACGCACACACACACACACACACTTTAATTACATCCTTTACAGATAAATATTAGTTTTGAGAAGTGACTTTCAGAGGGTTTTAAGAACTGCTAAAAGCTGGCTCTGCTCCCATGTGAAACACACTCATCAGCTCAAACACCAAGCGCACCAGAGGAAAAAAAATAGAATCAAACCCATGTGTTTATGGAGGGCAGATAAAACGCACATTTACAAGGCGGCTCGTTCTTCCTCTGAGTCCAGGTTCCCAGGAACTGCAGCACCGGCGAGGCTCGGCCAGGGCAGGGTGGTCAGAGGTGGGAGGGCAGTAGCTGCCTCCCGCTGACTTCGCAGCTCCCTGAGCAAGCTCTTCCAGCCTGGGCATACAAACACGTCTGGCTTGCAGGTTGTTAAACAAAACAGGGCCACGCTCTGAACAAGATCTGGTTGGAACAAAGAGTCCGGCCAGGGCTAGTAGGTAGAACATATCACACCTTGAAGCCAGGGACAAGGACAAAGGGAAAATAAAGCTGTTTGTCTTGAAGTCTTTCACATCTTAGGTTCATTTCTTAAAAAGACTCCACTAAGAAATAAACATTGTTTTTTTGACTTCAACCGATTTTAATTCCACCCTCTCAGCACTATTCCTGTGAAACAATGAAAACTCTAATTCATGATCTTCCCCCAGAGTCATCGCTCAGTCTCAGGAGGTGGTCAGAAGCTCGGTACAAAATGTCAGTGTCACAACTTCACAGCTCGACACTTGCTTTTGATCAGAGCTGGGAAGTGAGAAGAGATGCAATATGCTCGTTCCTTTACTGTCACTGCGGAGTATTCATTAGTTTTAATTATTTTTTAGGTTCTAGAGGGAACCATTAAGAAAAATAATCGCACATGGAAGGAACGGCAGCCATATGTGGCCATAAAAAGACAATAAAGCATTTTAGGCTCCACACTTGTTATGATTTACACTGAAAACAGGACTCGAGGCAGCATATGGTAACCGCCATATCGTAACATTTATTATAAAAACATGGAGATTTGTCTCCAAGCTTGGTCATGTGCGTGAAGTCGCATTTCCATTAACCAACACTCAGGCTGTTGTAATGCCACCCCTGCTGGGTTGGGTTCTGAACGGAGCCCGGTTACTACAGTCCGCAGCCTGTTGTCCCAACAAGCACACCCTCGAAGCAGACTTTCTCTTCACCCGTTTCAGCTGAACATCAACAGCACGTGCCTGGATGTGGGGAAGGGGGGACCGAAGTCAGCGCCTGTTCTGGGGCAGACTGCCTGCCCAGCTCTGCGCCTGCCTTTTGCAGAGTAGAAGGTTCCACCTCCTACTTCATCCACGCACCCAAAAGGACCCTCTAAGTAGTTTAAGGTTCAATTTGCTTTAATTTCAGCCTCTCAAACCTAGTATGTCTCGCATGGTAATTACTATAAACAGGGTATTATTATTTACTGTAAATAAGAAAAAATAGTATGTGAAATTATCGCCTTAGTTTCTTCTTGCCGACTGAATCCATATGGCTGGGAGGAACACCACGAAAAGCAGAAATTTAGAGCAGAGACATGTTTCCAGGAAGGTGGCATTGCTATTACGAAGCATTACTTTCAAAATCTGGAAATCATAAAATTCCAGGATGCATTTTACAGCTTTTATGCAATGAGGAACAGCACAGGATACACCCTATCACGAGAGGAGAAGACACTGGGCTGGCTGTTCCTGGGGCGAGAGCAAGGATGGGGATGGGGTTGGGAGCAAAACATGAGATCTCCACAGACGACATGAGCCCTGGGGGCAGCTTGTCCTGGCCCAGCCTGGCTCGAGGGGAAGGTGCTGGCAAAGCACGCGGAACGAATTCCACTGTCCAGTTTCCCCAAGAGGCAAAAGGCTGATCGTGAGCACCGAGGTATGAGTGTCCCTGGTGGAATCTTGTGGTCCAAATCAGTCCCTGGTGCAACACGTGCTCCCAGCGGATTTAAATGCTCGAATGCATCAGCAGAGCTCAGGGTGCACAGCCAAGTTCTGCTTCCACGGGCTGTGAAAGTCTGTTTTTTAATTCAGCAGTAATGGACTACAGCAGAACTGCCTCGGTAAACGCCCAGCAGAAATACCTGAGTGCTGGATGGCCGAGATACAGAAATGTCACGAGACCTCTCCTCATCTAGGTACTGTCCACTTCAATATTTCTAATTCTCCCCATCCACTCCAGAGCAACCTACACTGATACCCTTAAATGTCAGTGCAGGCACAAGCCGGGCTGGCACCGGGATGCGCCTGCCGCTGGGGAATGAGCTGGCTTCAGGAATTCAGAGCCAAGACACACTGAGAGCAGCGACTCGCAGCTGCTCATCCCTCTTCTCCAAGCAGTGCCAGGAATAAAGGTCACTCTGCGCACGGGGAGAAAGCCAGAGCAACCTACACTGATACCCTTAAATGTCAGTGCAGGCACAAGCCGGGCTGGCACCGGGATGCGCCTGCCGCTGGGGAATGAGCTGGCTTCAGGAATTCAGAGCCAAGACACACTGAGAGCAGCGACTCGCAGCTGCTCATCCCTCTTCTCCAAGCAGTGCCAGGAATAAAGGTCACTCTGCGCACGGGGAGAAAGAAACAGCCTCTCTGCCGCTTTGCACATAGTGGAGCTGAAAACTCCACTTGTGAAAACTCGCCTGCTGGCCCCGCTCCTGTTTGCCAAATGTGGGGAAGATGTAGCTCGGGAGCGGCTGCAGAGTTTGAGCCCGCAGAGCCCGGCTGTTCGGGCAGGGTGGGACACAGCACGGCAAGGCAGCCCCGTCGCACCTCAGCCTGGGGGGGGGTCCGCCAGCACGACGGGGCTGTAGCGTCCACGGCTGTCACTGGGGCACGTTGCTTGTGCTGTTTGCGCTGACCAAGCAGCACGTGGGTCTTCCCTGTCACTGGAGACCAAGGCTGTGGGTTCAGGATTAAGCCATCCCCCTGGGCTGGAGGTACCCCCACAACCCCGCTGTTAGCTGTTCCTGGGCTTATAGGCTACTCTGCCCGCTCCAGTCCGATCGTGTTCGAGGTCTAAGAGACAGAAAGGTCAAAGGTGTAAGAAAACAGCTGTCTCCTCCTCCTTTCCTTCCCTCCAGCTCAAAAAAAAATGCAAGAAGAGCGTTTCCAGGTTTTTTTAAAGGAAAGGTTAATGTTCTACCTCATCTATCTCGTCATTTCCATAGAAGCAAGAAACGTACTACATCCCCCTAGAGATCCTCCTCCTCCTCCTCCTTGTCTTGCAGTGAATTTCATACTTAGGTCTGCAGGCAGAGGCTGCCAAAAGAGCTAACGAACCAGAGCTGGAAAACCATCGCGTGGGGCCTCTCCTCCAAGAACACCCCGCACAACAGATCAACCAACAGATTCCTTCCTTGAAAATCGTTGAAATGAACGTTACAGAACGCTGAAGATGATCCACACTTACTTCAGACTATGCCATGCTGCTTCCACAAGGTGCTGGGGACTCCTGGTCGGTGCCAGCAGATGTGACACTGCAACAGGCCAGATGCTGGGCTGACGTAAACCCCCGTCTCCAGTGGAATTCTGGTGGCTGCGAGGGAGCGACAGGATTGGGGTGGTTATTTCAATTAAGTAGTATAAAGCATCAGCTCTAAACAGAGCTGTAGCGAAGGGATCGGGTCATTCAGAGCTATTGTGCGTTAGCATTACACCGGCTCTGTAGTTCTATATGGTGCTCCAACATTATATGAAATTAGTCACAACAGGGAGAAAGAATCAATCAGTCCTGGCTAAGGAATTGAGATAATAATGACTCATTTGACGCGATTGCTCTGGAAAATTAATAATGACGGTGGTAATTACTAACCTGGGATAGCTGCAGTGCTCATTATTCTCATTTTACTCTACTGAATGTTAATTATTACGAAGATGTTCGTTAGAACGCAGTCTTGTCTGCAGGCTTTCAATCACAGACAAGGACTCTCCGAGAGCCCTGAAATCCATCCTCCTTTTACACTCACCAGGACACGACCCCAAAACAACTGTAACGTTTGATCTATAGCACAGAAAGCAGCGAATTAGATACGCAAGAGTTAACGTCTCCATCTATGGCAGCTCTGCTGCCTTTTCTCACCCCAGCCGGGGACCTGGCCCACCACCTCCTTTGGGGAGGGAAGAGCTGATGCATCTCTGAAGAGGCCGTTGCTTCATTAACTGTTTTATCACCTCTGTGTCAGCGATCAGTTTTCTTGCTGACGACAACTAGAAGCGGTGCCTTTTACAGCCCATCAACCCGACTCCTCATCCAGCGAGACACGGCAAAGTCACCGGGAGCAGATCTCTCCCCAGGACACACAGCGATGCCAAGGGCAGGAGGTCCCCAGCCAGGGAACGGGGAGACACGCCGAGCTGAGAGCTCGTCCGAGGCACGATGGGGATAGAAACTGTTCTTCCATAGAACCGCAGAGAGAGATGAGACTCTGTGAAGCTGTGAGGGATAACGGTAAGGACACGTAGCAGCTGTGCTCTCCAGCAGCTGTTCCACACCTCACAAAGCGCATTGCACGACTCCTTTCTATTTTAAGTGGATCAGCAGAGGGTTTGCCTTCTGTTGAGCAGCAAGTGATGGAACTGAATGCCCTGTAACAGGCAGCAGAGGAACAAAAGCGCACTCCTTTGGTAACACTGAAGGGAAACAAACTCCTAGTTTTCTGAAGGCAGAGGTGTCTCAAAGCAGCAGCTCTCCTCCTTTCAGGCACCCTCTATACGTCATCGATGTTTAACTTCAATCCCGTAGGTTGTGCTGTGTGCTAACTCCATTTTTTTTTCTGTCAAGATTCTCAAACGTGCCATTTTTCCAGAAGGGATCGTGAATTAGAGAATCTCACATATCGATTTTTACAGTCAGAGCACCTTTTAGAACTAGAAATATAAGCCACCTATTCAAGGTCCCTTGTGACAAGGCAGCTCTTCCCTCTCCGTAGCCAGCTCTGCTGTTCTCCAGGAAGCTGTAACGTCATTATGGGGCTCCAACTGCAGCCCCAAACCCCCCAAGGTCAAGTCAGAGGCAGCAGCTAAAGCTGGTTTAGCATCTCTGCCTTGCCTCAGCCTCCCCTCAAAGGGCAATGCGGTACCCAGACACACCCGAGGCCTTTATCCCACAGGACGTTCCTCTGTGTGATCCACCTGGCGGAATTTCTACAGGCAGGGATGTCCCCCTGGGACAGCGCAGATCACAGTCGTGTCCCTCGATACGGAAACCCCGGTGAGCCATTCCCGGGAAAAGTCAAGGCTTTTTTATTTACAATTGTAGCATCATTAGTGCCACTTATCTTTATGTTCACATCCTTATTGTTCCATTCGACTGGTTTCAAACAAGGGGAGGACAGTGATGTTCACTGGGTGTGCGATTTTATGAAATGTCAGGATCAGGGGACGTGAGCTCTGCTGGGGAAAAGGAAGACGATGACAATTTTTAACCGCAGCCTCTGCTTCCAGGCATCTCATTTAGCTCCTCGACAAGCCCACTGTCACCCAGGCTTGTGGCTGCACTCTGCACACATCCAATTATTCTGGTACAGCATGGCATGACAAAACAATTCAGCCATGCAAGCCAAACTATAGACTTAGTTTTAAAAAGCCTTTTTTTCCCCTTTTAAACCTCTTTTCCCCCATTGCCAGGACAGATCCTGACTCCTTAATAATACTGCAATCCACCCTCCAGAGGAAGTGGGATTTGGATCGCCGCGTGCATCAAATGGTTTATTTTATTAATCCGCACAGGACTGACGAACTACCCGAGCAGGCTACATTTGCAGAGGTCCCCTGCTGCGTTAGCTCTGACCGCTGCCTGAATATTGAAGAAATAACCATAAGTGGAGCTCACCTTGTGCATCTCTCATAAGGCGATTTCACGGTATTTAAGAGAGGAGGTCAATGAAATTAAACGAGATGCATGAAGCCAACAGGAACCCAAGAATTACAAGGGAGATCTTGGAGCCATTAACCCAGCACGACAAGGTGACCAGAGACCTGCCTACACATCCTCAGAGCCAGCAGGTCTGTCCTACCGACTTCTCCATGCTCTGCCTCTGGTCCCAAAGATAACCACCATCACGCGTGGGTGCCAGCAGCGTTCCATAAACCATTTACAGCAATCGCTATGGCAGCAGCACTTGCATTTCCTGAAGGATTCAAATGGAGCTTTCCCAAAGAATTCACGACAGTCACGCTGGGTGTTGAGCCCTTCTGAGCATCTCGCTAGAGGCATCAGTGTGGAGCTACCTCTTACCACACACTTCTCACCGTCAGTTTTCCCAACAGGAAAGGACATAGCTGGGGAGTTTGACTTCAGCTACGAGCACTAAATGTTGAAAATAACTGGCCTCAGCCGGTGGGAAATCCATCAGTTTGAGAGCAGGGATCCTGAAGCAAGGATGAAGAGAGTTGTTCTGCAGCACAAATGCCTTTCATAGCGTGTTTGAACCACCACGACACATTAAATCTCTGTCTCTGCTCACAGCTGTGCTCAGCTGAGCTAAAACAGTCATTTATAGAGTCACCTCCACCTCGGAGGATGTCACCTGCAAGTGCGTTTCAAGAGCAAGGCCGAGGTTAGCACTCAGGATCCGGCCTGCCTATAACACTTCAAACGATCAGTGTCTGCTCCGTGTGCTTCCTTCAGCACAAACAAAGGTACCGAATTTCTGCTCAGAAGTGCATGCAAGCGCAGGGAGTTAATTATTGTAATTATCAATTGAACAGACACAGAATGCTAATCTGTTATAAAGTGGTCTGTTAATTGGTGTTAAACTGTCATTAGCCTGCCATTTCCCATGCTACCAAGCTGACCCGGAGCACAGCACCGTTGAAAAAACAATCCATTTCTCATTTCTGGCAAACACTAATTGCAGATTTGGAGAAGAAGAAAAAAAAAATCTGCATACCTGGAATGGAAATTATTCTAACAGCAAAGGAAATCATCATTCTGCTGCTTTAAATTACAGGTTTTCAGTACACATAGATCTGTACTTCTCTGTCCCTTTCTGTGCGGTGCTTCTTGCCATGTTCCCTCCAGCAGTGCCCATGTTGGTCTGCTCACGGTCCCAGGACCTTCTGGGACTGCCACAGGGCTTGGGCTCTGCCAGCTCAGGTGCTCCTCACTGTCAGGGCACTAACTCCACTCCCCAAGCTGCAAATCTGCAAGTGGAGCAGGAGCTTTCTTCCTGGTTCCCAAAGCCACAAGCCTGCAGGCTTCTCCATCACGACTCTCCATTTCCTGACCCACCAAGCACAGCCTCATCGCTCCTCCAGTACCACCGGGGGCTTAAGACCTGGTACCTGCAGATACCAAACATCCAAAACCAAACAGAATCACAGTATGGTTTGGAGGGACCTTAAAGATCATCTAGTTCCAACGCCCCACCACGGGCAGGGTCACCTTCCACTGGACCAGGTTGCTCAAAGCTCCGTCCAACCCAGCCTTGAACACCACCAGGGACGGGGCATCCACCACCTCGCTGGGCAACCTGTTGCAGTGCCTCTCCAGCCTCAGCATCCAGGAAGAGCAACGATCAGCACGAGAGCATGTCATCGGCCCCACGAATCACTGTAAAAGCATCCAGAGCTGCCTCTAAGAAGCACCTAGAAAACAAGGGGCAGGTCTCAGCCTGGTCTCGTTCCCTCAAAAAGCAGCTGCCTTCAGCCAGTCCAGATTACCAGTCTACGGGCTTCAATTTGTAGAAGTGAAGAGAGATTAATTACTTCTTAGAGGTCAGTGGTAAACCCCAGGTGTCCAGCAGGGCAATGAACTTGCACTAAATGTGCTGCAAGAGGGAGAGACAGAATTTGAATTTCAGCTGATCCCCAGGGAGGGCAGGACTGCCGGCGGCTCGCTCTTCCCCCAAAGCTGTCACTGAGCGGCCGTGACCCGCCAGAGCATTTCTCAGGGTACCTCACCTGACTGACAGTTATCTATACTAATATTTCTTCTTGTTTCATTAAATAGCCAACTTTAAAAGTTCAGAGGAACTTACAATGACCTTTAGAAGCCAAAAAGTCATTCCTTGCCTGAGACAATTTCACCATGGGGTAATCTCTGAAATACTCGCTCACCCGCTCGTCACCTTCCTCTCCCTGTGAGAGCCCACTGCTCCCATTTCCACAACCCTCACCGAGGACACAGGGCAGAATTTTCCAATTTGTCAGCTGGGCAAGAGTTTGAAGATGGGAGCAGTGAATTTTCTGTATGCCAGCCAGAACCTCTTGGTGTTCAGGTACCTTTAAAATCAGGTCTAGGGAAAAAAGGCTCAGGGATTCAGAAGGGCTGTGGGAACAGTGACTTGCCATCTCCTGAGACTCTTTCCACCATGTTTTAGAGATAACTAGGGAAACAAAGCCTTCATCATTTTGGATAATCTCCAGTTGTCGCTTTTCTTTGTGCTCCTTCCCGGTGCACAGCTGTTGTTCTAGCTCGTTTATGTCATTTTTCACTTGCCTTCCAGAATCCTTCCATCACCTGCTGCTGCATGTTGAAATATGTGTTGAATTCCAGATCACCGGAAGAGTGCAAAAAGGAAAGAAATAAAACTTTCAGTGCCAACAATAATAAACATCAGAAGTTTCTACAAGTAGGAATCCATCTGATTCAAAGTCCTTCACTCCTGATGGCCGTTATTCCTCCAGTCAGGCTTTTCCGAGACATCTGACTCTCTATCACTTTCTCTCTGGCAGAATATCCAGCTCTACCTGCATGAGCCTCATTTCTCCTCCTCCTGTGCAGATCTTTGTCTATTTGATACCCTTTACTGCCACACAGATGCTCATCCACGGGAAATTCCCATTTATTTTAGTCTGTAAGACCCTGTTACGCTGATAAACGGATCCATGTGGCAAGCAGTCACCCATTCCTTTTTCTTGGCAGCAGCTAGCCGAGGCCAACGTCGCTTTCTGCGCAGGAGACGTAACCCCCAGACTGCCCATCCAGCCATACGACTTCTTTGTCAGCATCTTCCACCTGAACTGGAAGTCAGATTGATTCTCGCAGCCGACAGGTACCTCTTCAAAGAGCCCTAACGCACATCACCAGGACTGTCTGTCAGCTTCTCTCCCTGAAGAATTTTCTTGGCAGAAGCTGCTGCATAAAAGTCGTACGTACCTGTAGGAGTTTTACAGCTTACACTCCACCTTATGCAGTGGTACCGGTGACCAGGGGGGTTTGGCAGGAGATTACAAAGCTGTCAGTCCCCGGCTTTTCCCGAGCCTGTCCTATCAGAAGCAGAATTTATTGTTGCTGGGATACTGTCACTGGGACATTTACTGGACGTTTTGCTTCTCTTATCTTTTACTCTTCAAAGCGCTACATACTCCCTGTCTTTTATCTAACTCCTTCATTACTATTCCATCCATTGCTTATGCCTTTACAGCTCCTCTAGTTGCCTTCAGGTGATCTTCCTGCCTTATTTTCTGCTGGTGGCTTCACATTCCACTTGAGTGCATATTCCTGTTACTGCCATAAAGGAAAATAAAGCTATAGAGATGGAAGGTGCCTCTTCTGCTGCTTGGAAAAATGGTTTCTCTGAGCTTTCAACCGGAGGAATCTCTTGGTTAGGTTTGGAGAAGACTGATGAGCAAGATGTCAAGGACAGCTGTAAAATCGGAAGTGCCCATTAGAGCTTCCTCTACGCTCCAGTCAAACACGTTTGCTTTTACTTGACTTTATTGATACACACTGACATGGTCCAAAATGGATGTAGACACCGAGCAAAGACCAAGGGCAAGTTTCTCTTTCGGAGATTAAGATCTCGCTCAGCATACTTGTTCAAGGGAGCACCTCCTCCAAGCACCGTTATTCTAGAGAATTAACAAAGGAAAGATGTCATTGTGCTGACCTGAATTACTTTAGGACTGAAATCAAAATGTAAAGATTTCCATAGCATCATTAAGAAAGTGGTTTAGTACAGGGAACAAAATTAAAACCTGTCCTTAATGCCTTGAGATGCAATCGTCTCCTTGCTAACGACTTTTCATGAGTGCTAATGACGATATTTACAGAAAAAAGGAAAACTGGAGAATATGCCATGAAATGGTATCTGAGCTTTGTTTCTATTTTCTAAATCTGTCAGTCAAAGATGCGCAGCCTTTCTTTAACAGGAGGCATGCAAAAAGCACAGGGCTCTCGTTTACTGCATGGTTACTCAAGACTTACTGTTCAGCAGATGCACCTAAGGAGTGTTTCTTCTGCGCTGAATAAACGTCCTTCCTCACAGGCATTTGCTTTTGATCCTCAGCCGAAGCAGCCTGTTGGGACACCAGGGACAGAGAAACTCGGATGACTGGCTTGCTCCGCCTGTTTCCTTTGGCAAGAAGTTGGGTGCTAATTTAAAACAAAGTGTTGGCTTTTATATGGGGTGTGTGGGCTGGCAGCCTTATGCTTGCAAAGGCATGCAAGGCTACCGGCAAGGCTTTGCTTTTTCTTCCCCCATCCCCTTCCCCCCGCTTTTTTTTGTGCATTGTTAAATAATGCAGAGGTTCCCAATTAATGATTGTGCCTCGGCTCCTGTTGAGGGTGATGGCAAAACTCCTAAAGCCACATTGCTCTGAGACTCCAAGCACCAACACCACCCCCCACCACCAAGAAACCACATCTAGCAGCAGCATCTGCTGCATTAGAAACTCCTGCGAGGAAGCCACACCCGCTGGGACAGCCCCCTCGTCCAGCTTCGGTGCTGAGCACGTAGTTAATGACTTCCGACTGCTCTGTTTGCTTTGCCTTATTACAGCCGTGTCATGACTTTTCTTTCACATATCGGAACGATGGTTGACAACGATGTATTTGGTATGTGTCCAAAGCATCTGTAAGAGGTGCTGGATTTCAAACCGTTCCTCTCTGCTGGGCTGTTTCTGTGGTGATGCTGGGTTTAATACTGCTCTCTAGTACCAGACTGACGTGACTTGTTACTTCACACCTAGGACTAGCTCATTAGAGAGCTTACCAGGATTTGTCCACGTGGGTGCAGAGCAAACTCCAGCATGAACTTGCAGAGCGCTATTTCTAGGCACTAATTCCCTTCATGGATGCTCCTGCCACACCACACTGAAAACAAGCTCGTTCACGGGTCTGCCTGTAAAAACCCCTCCCAAAACTGCTCTCCTTGCAGCCTCTGCAAAGACAACAGATAAAAGGCCATCGAGACCTTGGGGGCAGCAGGGGAATCACCTTCTAAAGAGGCTCCTGCGCCTTTTGCTCACCATTTGCTCTCCAAGGGGACTAGCCCCCCCAATTAAAGTGTTTAGTTAGGATGTGCACTGCCCCCCACAGCGTGGTGAGGAGCGGTGACGATGGCAGGACCTCCTGCTCCAGCTAATGCACATGGACCTGCCAGGCTGAGACCTGCACCCGGGGATGAAGAGAAAAGAGCAGCCGCAAGCAGATGCGCTGGTGATGACCAGGAGGGCCCCAGCAATCATCAGCTCTACTAATTGCATAAATTCACACATTTCCCTGTGATGTGAGTAGACAAGGGACCCAAGTAAACTGCTGGGGCAGCCGCCGTGTAACCCTGTGCTGCAGGCAGGTTGTAAAACTACCGGCCGGCTGTAAGAACTGTCTGGCCTCCGCAATTATATTTTTTGAAGGAGTCATTTCCTAATTAACAATTTCTCACCCTTGCACTTTTTTCTTTTTCTTTTCTGACAGCAGCAAAATTACATACCCCATGTCCTCTCACCGAGGTTCATCGTCTGCTGTAGTGAACGATGGTAAGAAGAGGGAATTTATTTACACACAAAAACCCCCACGCCAAGTTACCCCCTGCCCAGCTCAGAGGGGAACATCTTATCTTTGCCACCTGGCCGTTCATCCTTTGCACGCTGCGTTTACAATGAGCATCCCTGCTGTCAGGGGATCCAAGCACGCGATCGCAACCGCTGCTCAGCGCTGCCCTCTGCTTCCCCGCGCCGCTGGAAGGGGCCGAATCCTGCTCTTCCATTCTACAGCACCCGAGGAGGAATTTCTCTCTCTCCAGTGCCCATTGAGGGGACACTTTGGCACGCACCAGGTTGGAACCCCCTGTTTCACGCGCCTTTGGTTTGACAGGAATCTGTCTCTTGCCTGCGGGGAAAGACGCATATTTTCCTACAAACCCCGGTGGGATCGGGGGGCTCTGGCAGTCCTCCTGTGCGTCTGCACCAGCCACGGCCCTCCAGCTCTCAGACCCTGCTTGCACAAAAAGCCTCTCCTCCTCCTCCCCACCCCAGAGCGGGGACTGCTTCACTCACCCCACCTTAACCGCCAGTTTTTCTGCTCCATAGACAAAACCAGCTTCAACTTACTCCCTCCCTCCCAGACCTGACCGACGGAGCATCTTCCTCACTCGCTTGTGACCCAGGAACCTGCTGTGCTGCTCCTCCTCGAGATCTGGCGGACAGAGCCACGAACAGCTGCAATAACAACATCTGTCAGCCACAGATTTTTTCTATTTTAAAGTTTGTCCTGAAGTCCGGAAGGCCAAGGAACCTTCTGAACACCAAATTAACTTGCATTTCAACTCCCACCCTATCAGCACAGGTTCTCAGTCCAGTGCTTTGTTGGAATATAACAATTCCTTGGTTTTGCCCATCTAAAAATAGTCCTGTGCCACACAAAGCAAGTCAGCTGTAGAAAACGGAATAGAAATACTGTATGGAAATGTTGGAAAGAATACTGTTCTTTGAAGTACCAGTGGCATTTGAAAGCCATCTAGTGCTTTAAAGAATAGTATTTCATTAAGTATTTCAAAGGAACTTGGGAGCTATTATTTCTTTTTTTGCTATTAAAACCTGCAAGTTTGAAAATTAATCATTATAGGACCTTTGATGCAAAAATCTATGAATAAAATTCTGAAAGCTATTTTCACACTAAGTTACGTTAAAATAATCTTTCCCTTAATTTAGCACACATCTCTGAAAGTATCTTAAATATTAGGAATAATATTCTGCTAAACAATCCAAACCCCCCATGGCCTCTTGAATTTTCTTCCATTAACACATTATGATATTTCTCACTGCTTTCTAGTGACCTTTAAATAAACTTTTCAGGTTGCTAATTAGCGCGATAAACAATAGCTTCCCATTTCACGGGCAATTTCACGGTCAAGCGACCCACCGGAGCCAGGCTGCACGCTCCGCAACCTTCCTCCCTGCAGTACGCGTGGGGGCAGCTCTGCAGAAGAGGATTGCTTTCAGCCGTGGCTCCAGGGACACACGTCAGGGCACTCTTGCTTGGTTCTGAGAGCCGAGCCCAATTCCTGCACGTGCAAGGGGAAAGATGTGATTTCAGACGCCCAAAGGAGAGCGCAGCCCGACAGCGGGGACATTCGGTGCCGCCGCAGAGGACCAGTGTACACTGCACCACTGTCACAGTGAATTTCTTATCGTGGGGTTCTCGGGGCAAGTTTCTCTTTTCTCAATTACGCTTTATTTGGTTTTATCTTGAAATTCAAATTGAAGCAGTTGCTTCGCAGATGGGTTAAAGCATTTTTAAAAACGTTTCAAGCAACAGAAGACATATAAACCTGGACCCTGTTAGGGCGTAGCGTAAGGGGTGATTGTGGTGGGACATCACAAGTCCATGGGAAGGAGCGGTTTGCACGTCTGTGCCTGCAGCAGCTGAAGAGTCTTTCTGCCCTGCTACAGCCACGTACCTGCCTGGCTTTCTCCCAAAAAGCCTCACGGGGCTCCAGCTGGCGTGAACCCCCCGGCCTCACACCAACGTCCTTGCTCTGCCACTGCCACCAGCCACCGCAGCTCCCCTCCCACGGCGAGGTGAGGACAGCCAGCATCTGTGGCAGCAGACAGGGAGGAAACACCTCCTGAAACTTCACAGTGTTGCTGCTGAAAGTTAAAGAAAGCAAACACGACTGACAACCCCCAAGCGAACAGGTCACACACAGTTACGAAGTGCGCAGGAGATCTGGGGAGGGAGAGGGCTTGTCTCGCCATGGGCCACCAGGATGGCTGGATGGGAGAAGCAGGGGATGAAAAAGCCACCGACCTCAGTGGAGGGCTTAACTTTGGGCAAACAGGAACTGCTCCACTCTTGCCCTGTCCTTCCTCACCGCGTGGGCTCCTTGCCCTGGGGAGGTCTGTGGGACATGGACTCTCTCCTGCTGTGCACTTGTCCCCCCACTGACATGCTGGGGTAGACTCTGCTCCAAAGGTACGTCACCGATTAGAGTCAGCAAGTCACAGCACAGACAAGGCCTGCAGGGACCTCTGGAGATACCCCATCCCACCCCTGCTCAGGAAGGGGCAGCTACAGAGGGTTACCCTGGGACCTCTCCAGTCCATCTCACTGGCCACTGGTCCAGCCCATAACCCATCCCTAAAGGCAGCCCGTTATCACCTACTGTTAACTCGGATTATACCAACAGCTGCTTCTTCCTCCTGGTCCGATAACCTGTGTCTTTGCCCCTGCTTCTCACGTCTGGCAAAGGCAGCATAAAAGAGGCAGATGGATGTCAGGGGTTGGACCAGGTGACCTTTAAAGGTCCCTTCCAACCCAAAGCACCCTATGATTTTATGATAAGGAAAATAAATTGAAGAAACAGGGAAAGTCTGAAATGGGAAGGGTTTGGTGTCTCAAGTGGGCACAAGGGAGGAACACAAACAAATCTCGAACACTGATAACAAGGGTGCTGCTGCTGCCACCCATCGGGTGGTGGGAGAGTCTTGCGAGTGGCCGCAGGAGCAGGGTCCTGAGCACCCACAGACAAAAGCACCCGGTGCCCTGTGCCCATCACTGGGTTTCCTGGGACATTTGTGAGCAGCAGAGGACAGGAAGATAAACGCCTTTT
>NW_010407959.1:63122-65233 GCF_000710305.1 Buceros rhinoceros silvestris | reverse complement strand
AGGAATGCAAAAAAGAGAAGAGGAAAAACATGAAAGAAGGGTCTATTTAGTTAAAAAAACCCCAAACCTAAAAGCTTTAGTTGCAGCAGAAGGTGCAGGGCAGGTCCCAGTCCCCCCACCTCATCTCCAGCTTCACCAGCCAGTTGCCATAGAAACCTGTTACTGCACAGCTCTGGGGCCCCTAACTGCAAGCCTCCGGTGATGCTAAGGAAACCCGTCCCTGCCTGCTGTGCTCAGGGACGGTCTGTCCGTCCCCACTCCAACCTGGGTAACTGGAGCGTGGACAGCCACAGAGGGCTGAGCTCCTGTAGCGGTTTCCCAGGTGGTGTTAGCATTACTTATTTTAAGTGACTTACAGGCCATCTTTCATTTTATATCTGTATGCCCATATATGAAAATATCATCAAGAGCATCATTTTCTGGGAATATACTTATACCACAGCGCACTAGATAAAGTAAATATTGCACTGATGGAAAAGAAATAACAAAATATTAAGGAAAAATCAATAAATGCTTTAAAATCTCATCCTTCAGCCTTACTTAACTTTGTTTAGGCGGGCAGTAAAGCTGCCAGGAGCGCTGTAAGTGGACACACTGCAGGGCTGAGCTGGCCACACTTACTGCTGGAAGTGGCACAGGCGGGAGAGCGGAGCAGGAAACCTTCTCACGGAGACATCAGCACTGTCCTGCTGCCTGGCAAAAAGCGCTGAAGTGAGAGGGTGGGAGTTTTATAACCCAGGCCTGTATTAATCAGCAATTAGCATTCATCTGAGCACCTCCAAACGGGCCCGTTATACCGGCTGCCACCAGCTGTAACGCTGCTCGGGCTGTAGGGCAGCCAAAGGAACCCCCCAACACCTGCCGAATTGCTCCAGCAGCTAAACCTGAGCTTGCCTCGCCTTTTTCAGCTGGAGGCGTTCAGTGCCATCTCCATTTTCCAGACAAGGGAAAGGGGGGAGTGGGTAGGCTGGGGGGTACGTCGGGTTTGTGCCACACTCGTGCAAAACAGGGAAGCTGCTGATGTTAAAATGCTTCTATGCAGGCCAGTTCTCGTTCAAAAGTGGGTCCAGAATTAGGTTAGTAAGTCGGATCTTACACACAAGATGATGTGCCCTGGTTTTCTGAAGCGCTGAACACCCAGCCCAGAAGTCCCCCTGTGGGGCTGGAAACTTTATTTCGGGCACTTTGTTTTGTGAAGAGCCCGTCCGTAGCAGCCAGCTCCGCTGCCGTGTCGTTAATGCCCAGTGACATAAGCCCATCTGAGGAAGCACTATTTTCCATATATTAAACTCTCAGAGACAGGTTTCAGAACTGAAGTGGTATCTGAGGTCGGCCTCAGAAATTATCAATTAATGCTCCTTGACATTTTATAAGTATGTTAATTTATATTAAACCTGCTGGAGCAAATTTTGCATAAGATAACGCTGAGCCTCAGCCATAAACTAAAGAGACTTGCACAGTTCAGGAGCGTTACGGCTGCTCTTGATCATCCCTCCGACATAATGCGCGTTGTGTATGCAATGCAGGGAAGATAAACGCATATATAAAGCCGGCAATTACCTCGGTTCACACAGGCTATCATATTTATGGCCATTTGCAGAGGCTTAATATAATTCATTTACTCGAGGTGCTAGAGTAAATACATCATTAAAACCCACGGGCCAGGCTGTGAGAGGCAGGTATCAAAATCTGCTGCCATCTGGCTAGGTCAGCAAAACCTCTGTCCTCCTTTCCGAGGGGGGCAGCGGTGGGCAGCGGGAGGCTGAGGGAGTTGCTGGCTTCAGAGCCACTTGCTGCCAAGCAATGGCCAGGAATGCAGGAAGGAGAGGGTTAAATGTGGCTTGTGCATTTGAAAGGGAGGTGTTTCCCACTGGAGTGACCCATGGAGGGATGTGTTTTGGGGAGGAGCGGGTGTCTTTGCGACAGGACAGGGAGGTGGCAGGGCTGAGCAGGGCCATAGCTCGTCCTGGTCCAAACGCTTTGCCGCCCTCGGGCTCAGGTACCCACCGTGGGCTCAGGAGGATGGAGAGCTGCATTCGACAGGAACGTGAACAGGAGGATCTGAGCAGAACATGAAACGTGGCATTAATGACCACTCGAGACGGCTCGGA
>NW_010407959.1:55578-62983 GCF_000710305.1 Buceros rhinoceros silvestris | reverse complement strand
GCAGGAAATCCGCAGTTCAGTGCCCTGCACCAGGGTCGCCTCCCGCCCCACAAACACCTTCGATTAACGATGGGGGCTGCCTTCCCCAGACACTTCGCCCATTGAAATTGCCACTGATGGTACATGATACAGGACTAATCAGGGGCAATTAAGGCCTAATGACTTGGCCATGCCCGCTGCAATCACTCGCACAGCTACGAGCGAGCAGGGGGTGGGCAGACACATGCCACTTGGCTTTGCTGTCATTTCACACCTGGTTTGATCTGATGCGAAACGGGGAAGGCAGTAAAGAATCAAATCAGAAAAACCATTTAACCTCACAGATTGTGAGAGGATCTATCCCTCAACACCAACACGCCGCATTTCCCAGCTCCTCGGTTCGACTGGTGTCAGCCTGGCTGACTCGAATCCCAAAGGCATAGGGGCTGCGCAGGCACGTGCCTGTAACTTGACAGCACAGGGAGTTTTAGATGATTGTTTAATAAATGTCATTTTTTATAGATATTTCCAGAAATTGGAAACATTTTGGGGCTGTATCTTCAACAATCATTGTCTATTCCATTCCGTAACGAACATGAGTGATTACTTTAGGAGATAAAACATATGCAAGGTTTTTTTAAAAAGCTCCGAGGAAGCGATATGAAATGAATTACACAAACACAGAGAAAACCGAGGAGAGAAGAGCTGCTCTACAAGAAATACAGCTGATGCCTTGATACCGTGTCACTTTGGGAACAGAAAAAGTGGGGATAAATTAAGCCCTTCTTCCTGTAAGTAAGTTCTAAAGTAATCTGGTTACAATAGCTCCCAGAAGCACCAGCAGCAAAGAATAAAATCAATAACGGACATCAACATTTCCATTTCGTTTAGTGGTTTTGTAACATCAGCCTTTCACTGAGGGCTTGGCCAAGGCAGCGCCATGACTAACCCGGCTAGAACTCCTCCGTTTGACGACGCCAGGAATTGCTCAGTCCTTGATTCACGAACACGGCTTCCAAGGCGATGCTGTGGTGTAGTTATTTTGGAGGAAGAATAAAGCTTTTAGGGCTTGATTTGACTAACGCTGTTGGAGGATTTGATAGAATTTAGTATTTAATGGTCATCTAACATCAGGACACTGTTGTCTTAGTCTACCCTGGAATATTAAAATCTCCAAGTAGAGACTAATGCTTGTTCCCAGTGGTTTAAACAGATAAAATAATGAGGAAGTAGAACTCGAAACCGTGGTCCTACATAGGAGTGGCAAGGTGAGCGGACACTGGGCTCTGGGGTCATCACCTACGAGCAAGTACCTGACATTTCAGTCTCTGCTACAAAATACTGTCCTTTCACTGAAGTCAGAGTGGCACAAACCCCATCCCAGGTCTACACCCAACACCGTACCCGTCTACACGCAGATAAGCTGCCCCTGTAGTAATCTACCCCTTGAATACCACAGCTGGGCAATGGTCTCCTGCTGATGGGGCTGCCAGTAGAGGATTGCTTTAGACCAACACACGTTTCTAAACATTCCACCCTTGTACGACAGCAATCTCACCAGAAAAAACTAACGGGAAGTCCCCGATTTGCCCACGCTGAGGCAGAGCGGTCTGGCCCTCTTCCTCTGCGAACACAGGGAGGTTGGCAGCGGGAAGGAATGACTCTTAAGGAAAAAGGTGAGTGCTCCAGCCAGGAGAGGCAAAATATGCGAAACCTACTGTACAGCACCAGCTGCTGTGACATTCCTCTTCAAAGCCTAGTAAGTATTTTCTTTAAAAAAAAAAAAAAGGTAGGACAAAAGACTAGGATGTTGCAGAGCTGTGATTTCATAGAACAAATAAATGGAAAATTCACACCCTTTTCCAAAAGCTTGCCTAAGTTCCTGCTAAACCCTCAGAAAATAGACGTTGCCATTTGACAGAGCTTGTGGGGTGTCCCAGGGGACCAGCAGAAATGGCAGGGTGCAGTTTTCAGCCGACGGCCTGCCTCGAGCTCACCGTCCTGGCTCGGGGGTGTCTGTACCCTGGCAGTGCTGCAAACCCCGTTCCTGGGCACAGCCGCTTCCGCTGCGGCCGAAGGATGCGAGTGGCCGGACGGGCCACGGTGCGATGTGCAATCAAACCAATCAAACCTCAGGAATTTTATCTGACTGGAGTTCAAATACCTGGGGTCAGCTCAGGGCAGTACTAAGCACATTCCTATTTCTCTTTGAAACAGCACTGTTGTCTTTTATATATATATGATGGAAACTTATGTACTTGCTTAAATCTGGCACTGAAGAGCTGTTTTCTTCTCACAAGTTGCCATCTGCAGAATCTTCTGGTTCAGAAAATGCTTTCTAAGAGGTGCAAAGCAAGTACAAAATCCAAGACCACGGCACATTACAGGAAACTGGGCTGAGCTCTTCTGAACCAACACGCTGGGGCAGACCAAGTGACAGGAGAGGCTGAGGCTGGCCAGAGCATCGCTGTTCTCCACCCCCACCTCCCTCCTCTGGCACACACAGACCTCCGAGAGGGACAGCGGTGCTGCAAGAAAAACAATAGTTGCAGTTCTTACAATAGTTGCAGAGTTTCCCAATCCCGTGTCCTCTGGACCACCTTGAGGGTGCTCCGAGTCTGTCAAGCGTGGGCTCAAGCAAGCACGTTTCCTCACACAAGCTGTCTCGCGTTGTGGGAGCAAGCAGACCTTTCTGCACCACTAACGAGCAAATAATTCACTTTTAACTACAAAGAGACAGTCTTGTGTAAACCCAGAGAATAATCCTACACCGCACATGAGCCAAGAGCAATAAATGCTCTGCACCATGTCCTGACAATAAAGCTGATGTACACGGCTTGCTTCATCAGAGCGCAGAGCCTTGTTAGCTCAAACATCCTTCAGCGGAATGTGAAAGGAGCTGGATTAGGCTCTGTGAAAGCCCTGGCACCGCGTCTCTTGAATGACATGGCAGTTTTTACACTTAACGCGGCCGCTGGAGTAATTTCCTTCTTTGCGAGGCCACGTTCCGTAACACAATGCAGCGGGAGCAATCAATACCGTCAGTGCTCCGCGCCAGCCCCTCTGCTGCCTGGGCTCCTGCGAGAGGTTCAACAGTGCCCTGACCTTCTCCAGCCCTCGCAGAATATATTTCAAACATAACACACCGCTTACCTGGTGAAGCCGGGAATTTGTGACACGGAAACCTCATGGCTGTTCATGCTGGCCAGCTGAGTCCCCTCAGTGCGGGATAACGGACAGAGCGATAATGTCAGGAGGAGCTGAGAAAGGTTGAGCCTAATAAAACCTTCAGCCCTGGGGCAGAATGCCACCGGGATGATGCCGCCGTAAGACTGGCATTTGTTTCTCCAGCGCGGACACTTTTCAACACGTGGTGCAGGACAGATTATACAGATCACCTCAAGGGTGACACTGGCACTCGCGAGGAAAGAAGCCTCCTCCCCTTGTGATCCCAGGAACCAGCAGTCCCCCTGTGCCACAGCACGAATCGAATCACCTCCCCACGCCCTCGCGTTTTGCCACACCTCTGTGGTTTTGGGAGAGGAACAGAAGGCTTAACAAAGCACTTCTGGGCTCTTTCCAATGAGAAAGTCAGAACTCGCACGTTCACAATAAATGGGTATTTGTACAGAAAGCCATTTATTTGGAGACGAAATACTTCCAGTTTTCAGAAAAAGCCCTTTTTTCCCCGACTCGATGTCTGCATTTCATGGTTCCCACTCTCTCAACCTTTTTACTGTCATTTCCCCTACTGAGAAAAATTGACGGAAAAAACCAGCATGAAGAAGTTCTGCACAGATTTAAAATAACGGCACATTCAGAAGAGCATTTGTTTTTTGAAGGGCAACTTTTTTGCAGACCATTTTCCAGCAGGGAAGACAGGGGCTTCTGCAGAAGGTTCAATACTGTTGGCATAACCGAACCCTGTTTTCTTTGGGGTTATTGCTGGGTCTGGGATTGCTTCACCTTAGCCAGTCTGGGTTCAGACCGTTTCAGACTTCGGATGTGGAGCGACTGAGGGCTGTCTGGCTCCTTTCACTGCAAGGACAGCTTTGAGAGCTGGAGCTCCGAGACCTGCTGGGCTGTCTGAGCCCCAGGAGATGCCACAGGGCTGGGAGCCCAGGTGATGGTTAGGAGAGGTACAAGCTATCAGTTACACACCTCGGGGCGCACCCATGCCGCTGATGTGCACCAACACGGACCTGGTGGTACCAGTGCTTTGGCTCCCATCAATACCTAAAGCACACAACCTCCAGAAATGGAGATCTCCACCTTCCCCCGCTCCGCGGTGCTGTTGCTCATCACTGTCCTCCCCGCCACGTGTGCCAGCGGGAGGAGCGGTGATCAGCAGCGCGACGGGGAGCAATCAGGAGGATCAGATCACAACAGACAGCAATCTGGAGACTGTAAAAATGGATAGTTTGGGTTTCGCTGATTCTGATGTGGTGGTATCATCTATAAATTACGCACCCAGCTATTTTTCCAGTTAGCCGTTATTCTGTCAGGCGACTGTCTGCCAGTTGCAGCCCTCCTAACCGTATGCACGGCTGTAAACCTTGAAAGCAGCTGTCTCCAAAGCAAGGCGGTCCAGGAAGAATAGGGAAACAAATTACATAAAAGCAGATTAACTCCTCTTTAGCTTCCTTCAAAATACTTCTTCCCCACAGCCTCTGTAATCCCATTTTTTAAGGGAATTTGGTCTCTTTATTTGTTATACTTATCAGTGTGACTGGAATTTAAAGCTTTATACTTCATTTTTTCTGCCCGTGGACCTGTTGCAATTATAATCCTCAGTGGTGGGAATGGCTCTCTGGCAGTTCTCAGCCTGTCGCACTGACACTTCCCACAAGACAAAGACGGCCGGGACACGCTTGGTGCCGTTAGTCGAGCAGCTCCTCGGTGGGCAATGGCAATATTCTGGCAGTCTTGGGAGTTTTATCGTTTTTTCTTTTAACTTTGGGCTACTTGGATCTGTAACTCTGACCTACCGTCTCAGAGACGGGCAGGAGAGGCACCAAACCCACAGTGCCTGCCAGCCACAGGCTGGGTTTAACCAGGACCAACAAGACGGAGAGATATCACATAAGGACAGTTCCAACAAATAAATACAGTATTTCTTAAAGTTTCAAAAAACATCACGATTTCTTCCTAAGGAAGGCAACTCTTTAGAAGACACTCCCAAAATGCTGCTGCCTGCGCACTGTTCTTCATTATCAAGCTTAAATACAATAAACCCAAACACGATGTACCCTCCTACATCCTCTCCACTCTGCTCTAACACCTTTATCTTTTTGTCTGAAAGATAAAGAATAGGGAGAACAGCTTACCAGGTGCCTAAATGAGTCCCTCTGTGGTGCGTGCTACATACCAACAGCAGCACGACCACCAGCGTGAGGCTGGAGCACCCCAGCAGCTGAGAGGGGTCTGGTCACAGCTCGGGCACCCCATGGCTGTGTGGAAGGTCGTGCCACTTCAAACTGGGGAATAAGAGCTTGTAGAGCAAGTCTGACTTTATTCCTATGTTACTGTGAAAAGAGGACAATGGCAAAGGTCAGGTGACGAAGGTGGACCAGCCCTGGTGCGGGACCACAGGAGGGTGAAGAGCGCACAGAGCCCCACCTAAAATCATGGTGCAGTGTGGAAGGGCCCGGTGATGCATTGCTGAGGTCCCAGTTAGGAGCAGGAGTGAGGAGGACAGCGGAGGAGGTGGTGCTGCAGCTGTGGTTTAGAAAGGTGGAGGGTACTCGGAGGTAGGTGCAAGGGCTGCTCGTAGCTTCTCCCTCCTTACCCTGAGGAAGACCTCGGGGCTTTCCAGGTTGCTTCCCTGCACCCCAGGCAGCCCGGGCTGCTGCTCCTCCGCTGAAATCCCATCATCTGCACAGCGGAGGAGCCCTGAGGAAGGAGCTGCGCATCCGCCCCATTTTGCGCTGCCGGGGTCAACGCCCTGGGAGGAGGACGTGCAACGTGGGAGGAGAGGAAGACCGGTCCCACTGGGGAGAGCAAGAGATCAGAGGATTAAAAACTGAATGAGCTCCCTGTGCCCTCTGCAATTAAAGGGAACTTGAAAGAGTTTCAATCTGGTGATATCATTAATTTCCCCTCTTCCTCCTGCTGCAGTTCAGAAGAGTCCTTTTCAACTGTTTATTGACTCGTGATGAAAGCCGGAGCTGAAGGGACCCTAAGAAAAGGAAAGTTTGAGAAGTTTTCAGCTCTTTCATCAGTTCTTTAAACAATGTTCAGAAAAACATGAGAGAAAGACTGTGTTTGGGAGAAATGCTGTAATTAAAGCTGCTTACAGCAGGCTTTGCTGTCCAAATGTGACACGAATACTCGCAGCCCTATGTCGTGTGAAGATTCAATTCGTAATTTTGTCACAAACAAGGCTGTTAAGAAACACATTTATAGTTTTCCAGTAATTTCCTTTATCTGCTAGGGACCAAAATGGCTCTGGAGTACTATCTAGGTAGGAAACACAGCGTATTATAGTTTAAAATTAAATTAAAATGAAATATGTGAGCACAGAACATGCATAGGGCATGAACCCAGGGATGTCGGGGAGCATGGGATGGTGCAGAGTGCCAGGCAAACCCCAGAGCAGGGCACACCACACACGCATGGGCCAACCCCAGGGGCTCTTGTCTGATCTGAGAAGTCCGCAGGCATGTTTTTTAACGTGTCCGTATTTTTCCGCTGAAATTTCCATCTTTCTCAAGACCACACCTTAAAGTTTCTGCCTCGTGTTTCTTCTTCTGTAATTCCTTACAGAGCCTTGTCCTGTAGCTGGAGGACAAGTGAGTTGTGGTAACTCACGGGATGGTCCTGTAGATGACGGGAGAAGCAGAGGGATGGGTTTCTATACCAACACAGCTGGTGTAAAACGCCCTTGCCTGGCTCTACTCAGACAACTCAGCCAATGGAAAAGCTGCCAAATCTCATGTTGTTGCTGTAAAAATGGAAGAAATCCTCAGAAATATCCTGAGCCCATCAAGATTCCTGGGCACAGTTTGCCCAGAGAAAGGATCAAAGACTTCAAACGACTCCATCTCATCGGCACAGCTGGATCAAAGGCACTCTCAACATCCAGCCCGCCACAAGGCAGTGACAGCGACCAGTCCCTGATCAAAAGCATGTGGGCAAACACATGCGGTTTGCTGGTAACCTCTTATCAAAGCTGCATTGTGTGACAGCTTCGTTGTCATGGCAAGAGACGACAGCCTGACAAGGGACTACTCGCTCCTGGACGTGACGGAGGAGGAGAAAGCACAGCCACACGCTCCACGGCTACTCGTGGGGGTCAGCACCTGCAGAGAGCTCCTGTCTTCTCACAATTACAGGTAAAAAGAGAAACCTCCAGAATCACAAACCACATCACTGTACTGGTGTGGAGACACCAAGAGGGAATCCCTGGGGCGAGGCTGCCGGCCGG
>NW_010407959.1:52715-55490 GCF_000710305.1 Buceros rhinoceros silvestris | reverse complement strand
CGGGGAGCTGGCAGCCCACGCCGACAGCGACCAGCTGGCCTGCCTTTGGAACCTGCTGGAGATGGCGCCTCTAAGTCTTAATCTGTGTTGGATAAAGTGTTTCTGACATACTGTTCCCATCCGCTGGTGTCCGATAGTCCACTGCTGCAGCGCAGTGCTGAAGGCACCTGACATTTGGCTGCTGTCCCCAAACCCAGCATTAATCGCAAGGAGGGAGCACGAGGGAGGAGCGGGAACTACGAGGAGATCTGTGGGGCAGGACTGAGCAGAGCAGGGAGGGTTAACATGGTAATCGAATTGGAAAGCAGCCCTCATTCCAGCAATCGACAGCAGAGACTCACCTTACCAGGCAGCCAGCTAATATCCTCACAGACATTGTCCTTCTTTATTTTCTTCTCCTCTCAGACTGGAAGGAGAATGTGGGGGATCCCATTCGTGGCCATCTGGCATCAGTGTGAAAAACACAGCAAGAGACGTTATACAGTTGTCTCAGTAACTCCCTTCTACATCATAAATTCACACGTTCTCATGAGCTTGGGTTTGTTTTTTTCAAGGCTTTACTCACCCGTGACCATAACCATGGGGGATTTGTCCACCTCAGTCACCTTACTTCAGGTGTCTTATTAAAACTGTGGTTCCCAGAGAATAATTCTTACTCTGAACTGAGAATCGTACACGCTGGTGTCGCGGGCGGTGAGTCTGGCTGCTATTCATGCTTTCTCCTGAAGGCTGCCTTGAGCACGTGCCCTTGGTGTGACCCGAGGCTCTGGTAGCTGGTGGTGCAAGTTGTCCATACAGCTCACGGACTGACCAGCAGGGACAAGCCAGAACTCAGCCCTGTGGTTGACAACACTCTATTTTTGCAGTAGTGGCTTCCCCAGCACTACAAATTTAACCTGAGTGGGGTATAAGTGAGGTAAATCACACCGCGAGCCATGGCTGTCCTGAAGCCCAAGCATCCACCGAGGTCACCCACAGATCCCTGGCACTTCAGGCGCGATGCTCTCCCTGGCACCTGCAGTTGTCTCCATCTACTCTTGCACTTGTCTCAGAAAGACGAATAATGAAAACAAGCTCCCACCCAAGGCTGCTTCTCCTGCTCTCGTACAAAGCTGCTCAGTAAATCGCCCTCCACGCTGCTATGCAAACGAGGCAGCTGCCGAGAGCCTGAAGAGCACGGCACGCACGGGAAGCAGTCTCCTAGCAATAGGGGAGATGTAAAAGCCCTCAAAATAGCTCCTCCTTCCACTTCTTTTCAGTGACTCATGCTGTGCAATATGGCTTTCAGGGTGGGTTTGGGTGGGTTTTTCCCCCCTCCCCCCCCACTTCCTTACAGCGAAACTGCTCACACTTCATGTGTCAGGTGAAACGAGGCAAGGACAAGGGTGCTGGCACTGCATAAACACAGGGACATCCCAGGTGTCCCACACAGGCTGGATGCCTTTCACGTCTTCACACAAGAGAACAAGCTGTAAGTGCTGCGATGATTTGAGTTACGAGGCATTTTGCACAGCCTGGGCAGGCTGAGCATCTCCTCCACCTGGATATGGAAATGCACTCAAGGCAACGGAGTGATACGGCTCTAAAGTGGCGAGAGGGAAGAATGCTGTTGTCTGACCCAACCGGGGTTTTAGCAGTGGTAAGTGAAACAGGAGCAGGTTTCCCGTGCCCCTGTTGGGTTTACACCATCTCACGGCCCAGCTGCTGTGAAGGGCTGTGGAGCTCTCCAAGACAGAAACAGTTATCTGAAAAACAAACACACGTAGCTGAGTGGCCAAATCTGCCTGCAGTCCCAGGAGAAGTACATCGACACGGTACCCCCATAATTTTCTTATCTTTTTTTTCTTGAGTAATCCTCACCCTCTAATTCTGATTGAAAAATACCTAAAATTAGTTCCAGAGAAGAACTCTAATGAATTATGCAATGGACATATGCTCTCGCATCAAATCTTGATGTTTACTTTATCTGATGCCATGAAGAAGACTGAAGCTTGGGACTGTGCTGGGAACGATCCCAGCTATGCAGCAGGATTCTAGGTCACGTCACTTCATCTCTGAGCAGGCGTGGGAGCACCTGGGAGAGCAGATGGCTAGACAATGTAGCTATCACTGGTGGTTTTAATTTTCCTGGATTAAGAAGCAAGTTCTATACAAGTAGTTGATTTCCTAAAGATGCAGCAGCAGCCCCGGCACAGGAAAAACTTCCAGACCCCTCACGACAAACCGCCTTCTCACACAGTTTCTTGTAGGTCTGCAAATCTACAGTCAACTCCCTCACGAGTCACTTCCCAGTTACTGCTGGTTTTATCACATATCTCTAAGAAACATCGTGCCAAAACAAACAATTTAAAATCTACCTCCCAACCACACCAAGTCTGGTGTGCTTTCTCGCACCAGGACAGGCTGGGGGAAGAGTTGCTGGAAGGGTGCCCGGAGGGAAAAGACCTGGGGGTGTTCATCGACAGCGGCTGAAAACGAGCCAGCAGTGTGCCCAGGTGGCCAAAAAGGTCAACAGCATCCGGGCTTGTACCAGCCAGCAGGACCAGGGCAGGGATCGTCCCCCTGTACTGGGGGCACTGGTGAGGCCACACCTCAAATCCTGCATCCAGTTTTGGCCCCTCACTCCCAGAAGGACATTGAGGGGCTGGAACGTGTCCAGAGAAGGGCAATGGAGCTGGGGCAGGATCTGGAGCACAATGTGCTGAGGAGCGGCTGAGGGACCTGGGGGGGCTGAGCCTGGAGAAAAAGAGACTTGGGAGACCTCAACCTCAACAA
>NW_010407959.1:44987-52592 GCF_000710305.1 Buceros rhinoceros silvestris | reverse complement strand
CACGATGGGCGGAGGAGCGGCTGAGGGACCTGGGGGGGCTGAGCCTGGAGAAAAAGAGACTTGGGAGACCTCACTCTCAACAACTCCCGACAGGAGGCTGGAGCGAGGTGGGGGTTGGTCTCTTCTCCCATGTGATAAGTGACAGGACAAGAGGAAATGGCCTCAAGTTGTGCCAGGGGAGGTTTGGGCTGGACTTGACTAACAATTTCTTCCCTGAAAGGGTTGTCCAGGCCTGGCCCAGGCTGCCCAGGGCAGTGGTGGAGTCCCCATCCCCAGAGGGTCTTAACAGATGTGCCGGGGTGGTGCTGAGGGTCATGGTTTAGTGGTGACCTGGCAGTGCTGGGGGAACAGCTGGACTTCATGATCTTAAAGGTGTTTTCCAACCATAGATGATTCTATGATTCTATGACTGTAAACAAGGGGAGGACAAAAATCTTTGATTTGTTTTGTAATTCATTGCAACTGCATCTGCTTGCCATTGTGAATCTGCAGCCCTCACATCTGCCAGCCGCAAACCAAGGCTGTTTCCAGAGCATCCTCATCCAGCATCACCTTCTTCCAGGAACACGCTGCATACCGCAGCCCAGCAGCTCGCTTCTGTGACTCCTCGCCCTGGTGAGCTGGCTGCAGGCCATCACGTTAGCTGCTGTCTCCGACACTCCACTCAAAAATGCAGCTGGCATGAGCTGGGGCTACTCAGGAAAGTCCCAACTGGCAGCACCAAGCCCTGGGGACAGTTAATCTGAACGGTGACCTCTCACTACGCGCTTTCAGGGCTGAACTTGGGGGAATCTTGTCCTGAACAGTAAATAAAGAAGTATTGTCCTGGAAAAGGAAGTGGTAATCACTACAGTTTCATTCTCCAGGTAATTAATTAGCCATTAGTGAAAAGGAGATGGATACAAGGGGGTAAATTTGTTCCCAGTGTAACTCTGCTGCCTTCGATGGAAATACCTGAGGAGTGGATTTGGCCCGGCGTGGGTGTGCAACGTATCGCTACGACTCCATCCCTAAACCACACAGACAGATGTGAAGATTACTGCGAGGCTTCCAGATTGAGAACTCATAAATGAATTTCTAGTTTCTCTATAAAAAGGGCATAGCAGGATTACGCAGAGCAAATTCCACGTTCTCATGCTGTATTTTAGCTAGGAGCAGCTTCAAGATAAAATTAACCAGTGGTAGTGAATGTATTATAACAACACAACACTGACACTAAAAAAAGGGAATTGCTCTCTTACTTTCACACCCATCAAATTGAGAGGAAGAAAAAACCTACAGTGTGTATTATCAGGACAGTCAATGAGACATGAAACAAGGACGAACTCCATTTGCCTGGGCAAAAAGCCCAGTTTGGAAGTAATTGCTGTAGTGGGGTAGCAGCTGCAGCTATAGCCAGATCAAATCCAAAGATCAAATGCTTATTTCATTTTGATAAAAGTCATTAAACCACAAATCAACTTACTTTAGAGTACAGTCAGGAAATAACTCGGTATATACCATCTGCACATAACTCTCCCCTAATAAATTAAAGCAGTGACAGCAGCTTTCTTAGGTGAAATCCCCCAACTTATATTTCATTAAGCATCGACATTTCTCATTTAGATTTATTTAGCAGATAAGCCCCTGCACCACATTTAAAATCAGAGCGGAGGATTTCTGAGCTGCGGGGGTGCGCTGGGACCGCCCGCCTCACTTGCTGCCTCAGGACCAGGCTGTTGGCCGCCACTCTCCCTCTGAGTGTCGTGATGGCAGAGGAAGGAGCGGCATGGAGGGCTTACCTGTGCAATCCAGGGAGCCCCAAGGGAGCTTGGGAAGTGTGGACTTCTTCAAGGGTAGTCTAAATACAAGCAAGAGCACAAGAAGAAAAAAGGAAGTAGAATGTAGCAACTGCATGGGAGCAGTTTAATTATTGAAGAGCACTTTCTTCAAGGCATTAACCTGGTGATCAAATGATCCTCTGGAGAGCTATTGGACCTCCCTTACGGGGCTGCTTCGGCAGGCGCAGCCTCCGCCTGCAGGGCTGGGCAACACCAGCCCAGCGCCCCGCACACCCCTCGGGTCAGCAGAGATGCAGTGGAGCCCGGGGGAAGGAAGAGGCTTCCCTCTGTCTCTGCTTCCATCTGAAGATCAGAGACTTCATTAATTCTATCATCCCAGAACAGACCATGATGCTACTGGGGCTGTAGAGCACCAAGTCAACAGCCTTCATACCCTTCATGAGGCTCTCGCCTCAGCTCACCGGCGCTCGTGAAGAAGCATGGAGGATTGTTTTATTAGAGCCAAACTTCGAGTCTCACCCTTTTGGGCGGCATTTCATCCTCTGCTTCAGTCCATCAGATTTAAGCAGACAATTTCTGTGGTAACACACATCTCTGCAGTTGTGCCAGAATCTGGCCCAGTTATCTTTACCTACAACCCGAATCTCTGCTTTCCGGCTGTGATTACAGCAATCAATCTCACACCCTCACTGCCAATTAACCTAATAGATTGTTCTGGATGTCTGGAGCTGCAATTCTAATGCCACTAATGCTCATCAAAACTTTGAGAGATCAAAGACCAAAAAACTTCACCTTCACAAATGAATCAGTTTTTTAGACCAGGAATCAATGTGCTGATTCACTCCGTACACACCTCCCACGAAAGGTAATTCACTGTGACCTGCGCCCGTCAGACAATCGCTGCATTGCTGATTGAGGGGTTCAGGGCTAAACAAAGTCACAATCAACAACAAGTTACCGAGATAACGTTAGCCCGGCTAAGGGATAGATGATGACATTTTCCTATCATTTCTTTTTTTATATCCACCTGCCAAGGACTGAAGGACTCACGTACCGGTGCTACGCTGAGCCCCCGCCGCTCCCGGGGCGGTGGCCTGGCCTCTGCAGAGAGCCCACGGAAGAGCTTCTTTTGGGTCGAGGAAACAAGTACTCGTTTCTGGCAGTCCCCTGCTGTCCCACATACATTCTTTTAGTGAGACTCCCTCCCTCCTGCATCAATGATTTGAGAAGAAATTTTCGCCATATAAGTGGGAATTACTTCTAATCCTCAAATTATTAGAATTCTTAGTGCCCAGGAATGATTTTTGAAGATAAACTGAAAAGTTTTAAATTAGTTTTGAACTATTCTTCTGAAAACTAATATAATAGCTTAACTATTGGATTTTTAAAATAAAATCCTATCAGTTTGAATTACTATCTTTATATTAATGGATTCTCTGTCTATGCTAAGCCTCGAGATGCCCCAACTTTAAGCCAAACTTTTCAAATATTAACCAGGAAGAAAGGGAGGTAGTCTACAACGCACAGTTATCAGGAGACCAAGGCAAAGTTAGTCTACCAAAGGTGATGATATTAATAATGACATTCATGCTGCAGGAATTTAATTAGACTGAAAAAGAATTTGTAGTAAAGATGTCACAATAACTCAAGACAAAATGAAAATCAGTCCAAAGGCATTCAGTCCTTAATTAGTTTGGGAGTAGTAGATTAAAGATAAACTTAGAAAAAGCGGTGGAGTGATTGGCTATTAGGGGCCACTCGAATGTACAATGTCACATTAGATTTTTCACTTTCTGATGCTTTTAGATAAGACCAGCAAAAAGTATTTAAAAAAATACAGGAGCTGATTTTTTTCACTCTTCAAAAGATCAGATGTTTTTTGCTTCTAATAAAACCAACGACAGTCACGAGTCTTGGCTGTAGACACTGATTTTTTTCCTGAACTTGATGAAATAATGAGCTTCGTGACCCCTTGGTTGTATACGGAAAATGGCAAATCTGTGTACAGACAACATTCAATTATGCGAACTGCCTTCTGAAAAACGGGTGAAAAACCACCTTTCTGACCAACCACAGTAAGTCACGTTCTCGGTGTGGCTTGTTCTGTGCAAAACCCTTGAAAGGAATAATGAATCAGAGTGTTCATAAAAGAACCAGGAAGATTTTCAAGTTGATCTGTTCACATCAGGAAGAAAAGGAACCTGTGCAAAACATCTTGCAGTCACCCGTGACGGGACTGGAAAGCCCTGGGACTCTGGTAGAGCTTTTCCAGCCGAGCCCTCGTGTCCCAGCTGGCTCTGGGGTGCCGATGCCCTTCACATCAGAGCGCCTGGCTGCTTCCCACCCCCACCGCTGTCAACAGCCAACTCGCGCTGACGTACACCCCTCATCTCACGACGTAATACACTGACCAAGCAAAACCAGAAGCCCAGCATCGAGGCAAGTTGAAATATCTCATGTTATTCAAGGAAGAGACCCAAAAGTTCAGCCAGACCAAAATCCTGGGAAGCTGCCATCAGCTGTCTGAAATCTCTGGGACCCTCTGTCATGAATTCCCTCCCTGACTTACGTACCAAAGCTGACTTTGGGTAAGTGGCCCATCCTTCATCTCCCAGTCCTATTCATTTCAGACAAAAAGCAGGGAAAAAACCTCACCGGAAAGAGAGTGACATCCCATCTGTCTCATTTGGTGAAGGAACCTTAAGCTGCATCCCGTGGAATGGCTTTAACAACCTGTTTTCATTTCACACAAAGCATTTTCTTCTATTTTCTCCCAAGTGGAACAGACTCAGCAGGTTAGGGAAACTCAAAATTAGGAAGAAAATACATTTAGTAGAAAAATCTAGCGTGACACAGATTGTAAACAGTCTAATAATAATAGCAGAGGCTATTTTGAGAATGTTATTCACGATATTCCTGCTTTAAACAATTTCTGCATCAAACCCTATCTAAACCACAGCAAACAAAGCAAAACAGAAGCTCTCCCTAATTTGCATTCCAAGTGGTTAATTTGCTGGACTGACTAATGGCCTTCTTTATATTGTAAACTTCATGCAACCATGTCAAAACTCATTTCACATCTAAAGCAATACCCAAGAGCCGTGCAAGCTTCCTGTCAGTGCACCGCATCCCTGGGAACACCCACGGAGCCCCATCAGCATCAGCACACTCTGCTTTACACAGAACCAAGCCTGCCCTTGCCATTAAAAATACGGTCTGAACCGTCGAGCTTCAGCACTCCTCTCTCTTTGCCCTCACTCAAGGACAGAGACATTTTCCCCATCTTTGGGAGAGATGAAAATGCTGCTCTCAGCCTTTCGGAGCTCGGTGCATATGGTGCTCCCCACGCCGTTTCCCTCTGCAATCTTTCTGCCTCTTCCCTCGCTGGCCTCGGGCTCTCTGTGCAGGTGCTGCAGCAGACTGCTTCTTTACTGCTGATTTGTGCTCTCGTTATTCACTCTCTCTACTCTTCTCCTTGGCTCAACTCACGCTGTTTTCTTCTATGCTGGGTCGTGAAACCGAAGGATGAACAGCATCCTCCCCAAATGGCGGTGTTACATCAGTTAGGCTTTTCTTTCGACCTTCCACAGGGTCAAAACATACTGAAGGGTTTTTTCACCTGTATCTAAACATTTTTCATGGTGAGAAAGGATAAAATTACATTACATACATCAGCAGTATGAAAGACTCAGCTGCTGTGGATTTGGGAGCACAATCCCCACAGCCGGTGAGGAGAGGGATTTTGCCTCACCAGCGCATGAGACGGTTTCTTCAAGCCTCATGTTGTTCTGGTTTTTTTATCAGAATCAAGAGGGTCTTCTGAGCGAGGAGCTAAACCAAAGTGTCAAGGGGTGGGTAACATGCAGGGAGGTCAGTATTGACACCCATCTCCTCCAGGTCGAGTCTTCTCAGCAGCCTGGTGACACCGGTCCAGCAATGGTTCAGGGGGGATCAGTTGTCTGGGAAGCTTAGCAGGATGGAGGAAAAGACAATTCTTCCATCATGAGTAGGCAGGGAAGAGGGCAACCACGGCAGACAGCAGAGAAGAAACGCCCGGTGGCTTGTGCTGGATGTCATTTCTGGAAAAAACAATGGAATCGCCATGTAATTACACGCATCTCGTATACTTCGTCTTTCTCACTGCACAGAGAATCTGTCTCCGCGATCTTTGGGGGGAACCAGAGGCACAAACAGATAGATGCTGTGTCAGCAAGGCACAGTGGCCAGCTTTTGCTGAGAGACATCAGCTTGTGCTGTGCTTGGCAGTAGTGTGGCTGGACCCCTCCCAGCAACTTCGCTGGGTGGTTTGCAGGAAGCTCAGACCTCGCTCCCCTGCCCTTCCATCTCCTGCACCACAACACGTCACTCAGCCCACACTGAGCGCAGCTTTGAAAGCCCAGCCTGCTCAAGTCCGGTGCTTTTAATGTCAGGGTCCAGGTCAGAGCAGAGAGTTTAGCGTCTGCTCTCTTTAACATCTTCTGCAAAATTAATTACTGGTTGTTTGACCGAATAAACAGACCTTATAATAAGGTTTCTAAAAATCCACTTGGTGTAATTCTTTAAATCACTTTCTGCAAGCAGGATCAAGTTCCGCCCTCCCTTACACCTCCCCTGAGGCTGCACCCAGTGAGTACAAGGCAGGGAAGAACTGAACCTCTAAGACATAAGTGGCATACGCTTATTTCCCCTGGGAACTGACCCGATCTAGTGCATGGGCTATTTATAACACGTTCAAAAATAAATCTTGAGGCAAAAGGGTAGAAAGGCTGTTAAGATTTGTTAATAAAACTAGAAAAATGTAATATAGCTGTGGATTCCCCCCCAAAGTTACCTTCACAGTATGCTGTGAATTATAAATTGTTACTAAAACTGTCCGTTCCTCACAACTAAGGCATCTCCCTGCAACGGGCACAGTGGAGCTGCACAGGCAGAGCAAACCATGCCTGTCATTCTCAGGCCAGCCCTGGACAATTTATTCCCTCGTTGGCCTATGAGATTCGAGGGCATGGCTCAGGGCTAGGTCCCTCTCGACGGAGATGGCCTCATCCGCACTGCACACGCGCTGGGACCCACAAGGCAATCCCACGGCAGAATGCCAGCGTCGGTCCCAGACAGCTGAGGTGGTACCAGAGATGTTTCACAGCTCTGATGAGCTGTGAGACAGCATGATGGATGAGAATACGCATTGCATCGGTGACAGCAGCCCTGGAGAGTTCCCTCTCGGAGGGAACTAGCTGGCTCACTTCAAAACGGCATCTACATGGCCAGTCAGACGGCAAAGACCAGGAGCGAACAACGGAGTGAAGTTATTTGGCAACACAGAGGGGCCCTGAGCCGTTCCTTGGATCTGGTCGTCAAATGCAGCGTGACAGTCAGAGCTACAGTCAGGCTCTGGAAGAGCTTTGCAAGGCGCAGACAGCGGATAGATGTGCCAAATGCGTTCTCACCTTCTGACTGGCCCTTTCTCCCATTTCTCAGTCTTGCTGGGTGCTGTCAGCTGCAGCTCTGCAGTCAACACTGGTTATTTTTGGTGAGGTGAGGACACTGGAGAGTTTTTAATAAAAAAAAATCCAGGATAGTTGAGGAGAGCTCAGTATAAGCTGACTCTACTGGATAATCCTTCTGAGTGACACCTGGAGAGGAGGAAAGATCAGAGATTTCCCATCATTAATTCTCACCAATTCAGATTTTCCAGCATTCCTCGTGAGCCCTGGGCATCCATCACCTGCCAATGCAGCTACTCTGCACTCTGCCACACTCAAAGCAGGCAGCCGCAGGAGACGGCGGCCACAGGCACTACCTGCCCATGGGGGCGCCTCCCCGC
>NW_010407959.1:23988-44939 GCF_000710305.1 Buceros rhinoceros silvestris | reverse complement strand
AAAGCAGCCAGCCGCAGGAGACGGCGGCCACAGGCACTACCTGCCCATGGTGGCGCCTCTCAGCATCTTGGTGGGTGCTTGAATCGTGGGACACACAGCCAGGGCTGGCAGGGGCTCCTGCGGCCAGAAGGGAAGAGCCGTTGTTTCAGAAAGAACCACAATTCTTTCTTCTCTGCTTGTTTCTCTGGATAGCTGGGAGCATTTGTCCCGTTCCATTCCCCTTGCTAACTTTTATGAGCAGGGAAGACCATCAAAAAGTGACACCTGGCAGAGACAGCTTACCTGCGCCAGCAAAGCGAGACTCAAAGGCAGTCACTGCACCAGCTCCTTATGATGAAATATTGATAGAAAATACTGCAGCACAAGAAGCGTAAAACCCCTCACTCCTTTACAGACCAGTCTCTTCTGTTCACCTGCAGCCTAGCTCAGATCACTTCTCTCACTTACACAGGAGTAAAACGGACTTTTCAAAAATGCAAATGTATCTTGTGAGAAATCCTGAAATAATTACTATTTCAGTTTGCAATTTTTCCCCTACTTGTCATTTTCAGCAGTACATTGTGAAACAAAGGGCATGAGAAAAAGGTTTTATATTCTGAAGACTTTACAACTTTCCAGTCTTCTATTCTTTCTCCTGTGGCAAAAAGCAAAAGGAAATAAAATAAATTGGAAGAAGAATTTTCTTGCACCAGAATTACCCAAAACCATGTTTGATTTTTTTCTAACAGAAAAATCTAAAGAATTCAAAACGTTTTCATGAACCATTCATTGAAACAATATGCTGACAAAATAGTTTTTCCATCAAAACTTTCCCCTTGGTCTATTTAACAAGGTAGGTGTATGTTCAGAAGCTGTACCAGAAGGCCAGAGGGTTCTCCTTCCCTTACCTGCTTTTTCAGAAAAAACTCTACTTATCCCTTGAGCTCTCCACAATCACTTTATGGTGCTGCCTAAACTCTCCGCTTTCTTAGATGTGCTGAGTCGACTCATACCCTCGCAGCAGGGTCATGGTGGAGCTCCAGGCTGCAGCTATCTCCCCAGCCTGCAGAGGTTTCTCAGCTGCAGGATGATGGGCGCGACTGGGCTATTGCACCTCCTCAACCTCCGCGTAACGGCGAGGAGTCCCTCTGTGACCAGAGAGCCACTGAAGCCAGCCGGGGTTCCTGTCCTGTACACCACTGCTGCAGGGACCAGAGCTTCCAAACACCTCGGTGACGCAGCTACTGTGCGATGAATTTTGAAGCTGCTGCTTGCTGACCATTAGTAAACCTGTACCTATATAATGATGGTGGGGAAAAAGGTCAAGTAGCATCCAGGAGCCATCAACTAATTATTTGGTATCTGATTAACAACACAATTTATTTCTTGACCTCCTAATCAAATTATGCAGAGTTCTAATCAGTTGACAAAAAGCTGAAACTACCAAGAGCAGGTTGAAGGTTTGGTTTTTTTGGTCAGCTTTCACGCAGAAGTAGTATGTACGTTGTCTCTTGCACATTGTGTAGAGCTTAGTGACCCAGATCGAGAGGGACCAGATCATGAAATGCTCCTAAGATGAAATTGGTGAGATTCTGTGAGTAAAACATCCTCGTCTGAAGCCACACCAATCTCCCAGGTCAAGCTACATAAACCAGAGTAATGAGTGAGGAGCACCGAGCTGGCCCAGGAAGGGGCGCTCGTTAGTCAGCATGTAGCGTGCTGCCGTCTCGGTCAGAGGCACACCGACTTCCAGCCAGGAAGGGACAACTTCCCTTTGCACGAGTGCCTTTTGGATGAGTGGTGAAACCCAGAGGACAGCTAAAATAATTACTGAACCTCTCATGGAAGGTTCTCACACACACATTTTCATGATGTGAATATAGCTCGGAGATTTGAGAGCCCTTTGGGGCTCTTCAGCACTAAATGAAACCACATACCATCCTCTAAGCTGTGCCAAGAGAGAAGAAGGTGCGCGTACATTGCAGCCACACCGTCCAACCTACCGTGGAAGGGAGAGACGGGGTGGCCACAGTGGAAGACATCTCCTTCCCACTTAGGACATACTCACTTCTTTCCTTGAGCAATTTCGTTCTCAATCACACCTTTATTGACAGATGCAAAGCAAGATTAATGAACTATTGATAACCCCGGCACAAAGGATTATTAGACAAAGCAATTTCATTCTGTCGACATTGATTTATACGTCCCAGCCGCAGTACAAATGAAAAAGGTAGTTTCGACAGATGAACTTGAATGTTAAACAGGTGGTCGTCCTGTTTATTCCTAAGACCTGGCCTAAATGCCCTTAGAGATACTTCTACAAGTAGCTCTGTATACTCTATATACTTAGAGATAGGCTTGCAGGATTTCTAGATAATTAATGGTGTTTGGAGAGAAACCTGAAGCAACCCAAGGGCTGCTGTTTTGAAGGGTGTGAATCTTGACAGGGCATCACACTGAACAGCTTTGACTCAAACCAGTGAGTCCCAAACACGCAAGGGAAGAATCCACAAATGAAAATATGTGAAAAGAAGGAGCTTGTCCTAGAACACCTCAAGCAGCTCATAATAAGTATGAAGGTTGCTGGTCCGAGAAAGAGTAGGCTGAAACAGGGGGACGGGTTTTACTGTTTTACTGCAGGCACAGACCACAGTCCTGCCTACCGTCAGCCCGCGGTGACATCCAGAAACTCCACCCATGGCTTCTTGTAGGGCTGGAGCCCATCCAGAGCCAGCGAAGCCGGTGACTGGCATCTGTGAGGAAATAAACTCTGTCTGACCCTGAGAACCAGACAGATGTGGCATTCGAATTTTAATTCTCATCTTCTGGGCATTTGTCTGATATTTAATTTCATGGGAACTGCTGCATTAAGCGCTGTCTTAACCCAGATGGAATTATGAAAACGGTAGTGGAATGTGTCCTCTTATGCTGGTGAACCAGAGGGGAATTTCAAAGACTAAGACATAGACACCTCATTTTGCTGGCATTCCAATGGCAAACCAGCAGCATTTTTGTCTTTAAAAGCTTCCTCTCATTCTCCTGGTGAATAGTCAATCGTCTCCTAAAAAGAACTGCCACTCGCCTCGCCACCGACGTCATTAATAATCCCTCCAGATCACAATCATGAAACAATAAAACAATATGAAGGGCATGTACACAAGGAGTGACCAGCGATGCTAAGGCAAGAACACTCCCCAGGGTTTCCAAGAGAAGGATGCTCCACTTGCAGATTTGTTCTGGGAAACAGTAAAATAAAACTGCACTTTAATAGAGGTTTTCAGGTTTTTTTAATACAAGCCACAACAACAGGACGCTTCCCCTACCTCAGGCTCTGTTAAACACGACACTCAAAAGCCACCTCCAATACTCCAGGGATTCAATTATTTTCCAAAAGCCAATTCATTCCCATCACTGTTACTGGTAGAAAGGTGCAAGGTTTTTTGCTTTCTCCCTCTTTTTTTTTTTTTTCCAGTGCTAGAAATAGATTAAACTGGCACTTCAGGATGCTGAGCTGCAGTTTCAGCCGAGCTCTGTGGTTCACAGAGATTTATCAAAAATGACAAGATTGAACATCTAGGAGATGTCTCGTAGTGCCCAGCAGCTCAGAGAAGATGCAGCAGTTCCAACAGTAACCAGAGAGCAATAAGCGTTAGAAAAAGACCCGTGCGGTCCTTGAAAATCAAAGGGATGGGAAGGCGCTGTGCTGATCAGCACCGCCCGTTCGTGGGCCAGAAAGAGTCACTGCCGGCCTCCTCAAGATGACAAAGCAGGGAAAGCTGCCCTTCATTTCAGCTCCAAGGGCTGCTATAAACTTCCTCGCAGGTACCTGTCGGAGTCTCCACGATGCGGAGGTTTCCTCCTGCTCCATCTGCGGTATTAGCTGGGAAGGATGAGAGTCTGTTTGTGATCACTCCTCCTAAGTCAAGCTGTCACTGGAAGAGTAAAGCATAACATTCCCTAAGTGCATTCCCTTTGTCACACACATGCATTTAAAGCATCCTCTCCACATAATCAGGTTTTGCTTGGATAATCCACCCTGCCTAAACCAGCGCTGATGACGGAGAACCAGACTGCAGCCAGACTGCATCATTTCCACTAAAACCGGTGTAATGCAGGTGGAATGGGGGCACTGGCAGAGGCTGGATTTCCCCACAGCAGCAGCAGCAGCATTCTTGCCCTGAGCCAGAGCAGGACCCAGCACGCCCTCTGCTCTGCTGCTGCCGAACTCCTTCTCACACAGAGAGAAACCAGAGAACCTGGGGCTGTTCCGACAGCGCCGGGAGCCTGGATTCTGCAGAGAGAGCCGGGCTGCCGCCTTCCTCCTGATTCCTACACTGAAAGTTAAGGGAAAGGCGAACGATTTGTGTGATGAAAGTGAAGTGAATTGGGAACACCAACACGTGGTGCTCTGTGTCACCACCCTGAGTAACCTCTATTTAGTGGTGTCGGTCTCTCGCGTGCTCGTGGCAGGTGTCGCTGCTGCTGCCTGTACTTTCACCTTGGACAGACGGCACATTTGGCGTCCCCACACGCTTGTCTGCAGCTAAGGGAGCATCGCTCCGTGTTACTGTTACGCCTCTTGTGTACCTTTCATTTAGGAGTGTTTTAGAAAGGTATTATCGTGAGGTTGTACATAGTGACAAAGAGATAACATAAAAATATTCAGTATCGTAGTACACAAACTCAGCCACCTCACACCCACTCCAGTATTTCATTCGCTATTTCACAGGCACAAACCGAGCTGAAGTAACTAGAGCTGTAGATGAGGGCAGTGAGTGTAACCACAGCAAGGTATGAGAGCGACCAAGTTCCTTCTAATAAACAGCGATGCTCATAAACCCTTGTAAGAGACACGCATCAGAGAGCCCCAGGCTGGCACAGCAAAAAAGACTATGAGAAAGAAAGAAGGACTGCGCTCAGGGAGGACTCCGTAGGTCTCCCAATTCCTGTCCAGAAGTCAAAGGCAAAGTCCTCCATGGAGAGAGGAGGTGCTGGCCCTCCCGTGGGCCGTGATCTGCTCCTTTGCAGACCTGGAAATGGCCTGAAGGAGTTTGGCTAATCCAGACGAGAGCGAAATGGAAATATCGCCCTAAGACCTTTGGGAACGCGTAATCCAATCTCCTCCAGTGAACTAGATATTATTCCCCTTTTCCTTGCCTTCAGTGGTGATAAACTGCAGACAAAAGCGATAAAGGACTCGCACACATCACTTTTAACCACTCATAGTAAATACACTTCTCGCTGTGCTTATCTTACAGCCTGGTATGGATTTCCTTTTAGTAACCTCCTGAATTACAATCAAATTATACTTTCAGGGCCACTGAATTGCTTGACTTGCAATACCTTAATGGGTTCTGTTCCGGCTCCTCAGGAAGGAATTGTAATCCCTGTCCTCTTCTATATTTCAGTGAGACTTAAGGATATGCCTGACTGCCGTGATAGCACGGCCCCTAAATTTACCAGAGTAATTTCCATTCAAGCAGTGCACGGGTGAGTCAACTGCCTCTTCTAAGAAATATTTTCATAGCACACGTCTCTTCTTTTGCCTTACTGTGGCAGAACAGGGTTTGAACGGTACAGGAATTGCCAGAACTCTTGGGGGATTTATTCAATCTGATTTAGCAGTGCACATTCCGTGTGCCACGTTGTCGGCTGCTCTGCAAACTATCGAGGATACGTGAAAACATCCATGCTCGGGATCGGTGCGGTGTGTCACATCCCGCCGACACCGCAGGCAGCATGTTTCCTGGATGTGCTTTCATCCCACAAGAAAGAGTTTGCTGCTTTGTTAGTTATGGGCTGCCTTCGCTGCGCTGAAATCCATTGGTGAATTATATCAACCCGCAGGTGATTGAAATGAGAAGAGGAAAAACAAACACCACGTGCAAGTCCTAAAGAGACCTCTTGTCAGGCCTGATCGCTCTCCCCGACAGCGTGAAGGTCAGGCTGGTGTCCGAGGCAAACGTGCCGACTCGTCGGAAGGCAGCTCAGACGCACACACGGCTGCTCTCCTCCTCCTCCTCCTGCCTCCCCTCCACGGATCCAACGTGCAAACCAGAAAACATGTCTATATTTATAGCACACACTCAGGACTAAGCTAGGAGCTACAGCACTGTGCGTCAGCTATCAATGTCACCCCGCAACTATCCTCTGGCCGAGATTTTCAGCCATCAGCGGGGCTGGTTGCTTCTCCAAGTGGGCAGACTCCGGGGGAGAGGCGCTCGGCTGGGTTTGCAGAGAAAATCTTTTTTCCTGATGAGTTTCAGTAAGTGTGACAAGCAGCTTTTCCTTCTCCCTCCCCAATAGGTGGGTACTATCCTGCAATTAGACTGAGTAATAAAATAACCTCTCCAACGAGGTATTTCCCAGAACAGTTCAATGAATACACGAATGGCAAATGTAGCGGTGGATTAAGGGATTATTGACATAATTGAGTAAGAAATGAAACACGGTATTGAGATTTTGAGATTGTGCTTTGAAACAGTGGATGAATTACCTGCTGCTGAAAATAGGTTGTTTTCAGGGGGTGTATATGAGATCTCCAGAAAAAGATCACAGGAGGTATCGCTGAACAGTTCCTCCACCAACACCAAATCTGGGCTATTTAAATAAACAAGAAATTCTGCTTAGAAAACGAAGTATGTAGAAAAACTGTTTAATTTCTGATACTGCTGATTTTGCCACAAGTGCCATACCCCCCACCCCACCCCCGCACAGCCCCAAACACAGACAAACTGCAGTAAACGGAGCTAACTTTCAAAGTTTCTATTGGCTTGAGCAAAATCACCTTTGTTGTGGGTGTTCCCACTTGGGTTTCGACTTCTGTGCAGTGGGGTCCCTTCCTTCTGTTGACTTTGCTGAACACTGGGTTAAGATGTCGAAGACCAACAGCACCTACCAGAAAGTTATTTAATAGAGATTATGAACATGCAGATTGTTTGACCAACACAATTCTCATTATTTTCAAGCAAATTAGGCTACAAGTAAGCTTAGCTCAAAGCACATGGTGTGTACAAATATCAAAGTATGAGGTGTCGGGCTCTCCACCACCACCATTGGGTGGGTAGAAGCCAGCTCTTCCACTGCTCCACTGGAGGGGTCAGCCCACACCTCTCATGCGGTGATGGTGGGGACCCTCCTCCGTGTGCCAGCACAGTCACCTTCGAGAGCAGCAGCCTGGGACACTCGCGGTTTTCAGCTAAGAGCTTCATCTCCAGGTCTGCTAAGAAAAATGGCACAGTCAGGAGATAATCAGAGCGGGAACTTCCTCTGCCTGCCACTACTAGGTGGGAGATGAAAATATCTCTCCTCCTCCTCCTCTATCATGGTTTTTTTGACAGTGTTATCATGTTTTTTCCAACTGTATTCCCTGTATGCCATCAGGTAGGGAACAGGGTTTGCCAGCCCTGAAAAGAAGTAATCTTTGCTGGCAATGCTGTTTATCAGGATAGGGAAAAAAAAATGTTCAAATAACATGTAGGAGGAGAATTCTCCATAAGACGAATCTGAAGAGTTGTCAGCAGGCCCCAGACGAATGGAGAGGAGCGCTGGATGCCGCACGCTGAGCGGAGAAGAGAGGGAATGGTTTTCAGCAGCACTGGTTTCAAATGGAAAATTAACTTCTTTCTGACTGGGTCCAAAGTGCTTTTCCTCCTCACCTTCCTCTAAACACCTCGGGATACAAACCTGCAGCGTGTGACTAGAGGTGATTCACCAAAGGAGGGACATTTCCATACGGCCCCAGCATGGTTCCAGTGGCACCTGCGGCGTCACGGTGGCCCTTCCAACACTCACACACTGTGTAGTTTGACCACACTATTCATTCTTCGTGCCCTCCAGTTGGAGGAGGAAGCCACCCTCTGCAATTTATGAGTTTAAGGTCTAGCTGGGCAGTAGGATTTCTGCTGGCCACCTCTTGCACTAGTTTGTCCCATTGTTGATGTTCCTGATAATAAAACAAATTGCCACAGATGTATTCTACCTCAGAACAGACGTGCTGCATTCGGACGAGCAGAAAATGGGTGAATATTACAATAGGAATCAAGAATATTCAAATACATTTGCAAATCAAGAGACTTCAACCGCGTCCTTGTCCTTTGTGTGTTTTCTGCAAATATTGAAAAGGGAACGTTCCTGGGAGAAACACTCACCAGCACAGAAACTCACTCAGGTTACAGCAAGTATTCACGGAACAGACACTTCACGTGTATTTGCGGGAGAAGGTGGATTCTGGGAACCTCCAATCAGGCAGCCTGGGAAAGAACTAACAGAAAACCATCTTATTTTGATAAATCTTTCAGCAAAGATTTTTGAAATGGGAAACAGAAACGTGAGAAAAAGACAAACCTTTCCTGTAAATTATTCACTGAGCCTTGTGAGAGGAGGGAACGCCAAGCTGGCAGCAGCAGCTGCATTGGGTCGAGGATTTAACAGCGTGCGGCCAGCAGCTGCCCAGCCAGCGTACACAGTGCCTGAAAGCTCTGGGCTGGGGCCCCCGGCCCAGGAATCTTCCTAATAACCTCGTCTTGCATCCTGATGCACAGCGGCGTGTCAGGGCGACGTGCGGGTTTCTGCACATAAGACCCCGTGGCCACCGACCCCAGCCTGCCTTTAAATAACGTAGCTGTGGTTTTAATCTGTAAAACAAACACAATCATCCCTTTTCCCTTCATAACTGTGATTGCTTCACACGATGTTGGTTTTATATCAGTCTAGTCTCTGTGATAAGACACTAACAGAATCTAAAGCATTAGCAACAGCAAATATTTAGCCCCTCAGTTTAACCATACCAAAGGGGTGTGAAAACCTGTCCATGTAAACGCGCCTGGCGGCTTTCTTCTACCCACAAAACACGGTAGTTTTGTTAGATTTCCTCACATAGATGGCTAATAACCTTCAAACAAACCCAATTCATAACATTACCAGATGTGTTCGTTTTTCTTTTTATGGAACATGGCACGAAAGGTCAACGGGCAGGAGGCAACAACAGCGACAAGTGCCGTTCCGCTGGTCTGAAAGCGGCGCTTCACGTATCCTGCTCCGTCTCTGCATTTTTTTTTTAGCTTACAGAATTTTTTGGTTTACAAAATGGCCCCACAAGGATAATTAGACTAGAAACACGCCTGACAATTCTGAATTCTCTCTGGCAAGCATATGGGCTAACACCTATTTTCATTCATTCTCTGTTTTTCAAGGGAAATACAATCATATTGTAGGTAGCTCGTTTTTCCCTCCTCGCCTTCCCTTTGACAGTAGTTTGAAATAACATTCATCAAACAGCATAAAAAAAAAGTTGGAAGAAATTGATTAAGCAATCTGGGAGGAAAAATAAGATGTTTTTACAACGGTACTTGGATTATCCAGTCTTATAGTGCTGCAGACTGTAATTTTCTGAACAGTACAGGCAGAATAATGCTTTATCTCCTCACAAGTATGAAACACCCCATTTTGAACAGCACTGTTGGTAAAGTAAGTTCCTAACAGAAGTAACTGAAACTGCCCTGTGGAAGATCTGCTCTGAATATCACGCAGTACCTCTCTGCTGGCATCACTCCTGCTCCCGGTCCTTGCAGCAGGACTGCACATGGCCAGCACCGCTCAGCAAACATCTGCCACAGTTCCTTCGTGGTGGCAGCTCTCCTCCGAGGTTTTCAGGTCCTCCTGCCTTTGGGCGTTGGGTTGAGATGGTTATGCATGCTTCGATTTAGTCTTATTAGAAGAACAAAACCCTGGACTTTAAAAATCACTGTTGTTCACAAGCATTTAAATCTTGTCTAATTTTTGTTCACTGGCCACCCTCACGCACTGCAGAGCCTGTTCCCAGCACTCCACCCGTCAGGAGGATTATCCACGTGCTACTCACTTCCCTGCGTACTCCCGTCTCCACTCCATGTACTTCTGCAGGCACCTCTGCCTGGTTTTGCTTCTCCAACACCTCCGACCTCACTAACTCGGCTGCGAGGCCAGCGCTCTCCTTATCCAAGCTCTTATTTAATTAAACCAGTCACATCACCAGCAGAAGGGGTGCAGTGAATTAATTTGTGACCTTTCCTGCAAAAGCCAGAGTACAGCCCATGAGGAGCTGTTCAGCAATTTTGCTCCGCTGGACCACAGCCAGCTCCCACTGTCGTTCTGGCTGTGCCACCCAGTTCCCGGTCCCGTGGCATGCACTGCACCGGCGGACAGGGCACAGCCTGGCCACTGCCCTCCCTGCACCCAGCCAAAACAACCGGAGTGGGCCTGACCCTCCCATCAAACCTCCAGAGTCTAAAGGAATCCTCACACAACAGGAGGCTTCAACTCTTCACCAAATTATTTTCAATGTATCTAAACCAAATAACTACTTATGCCCCAAAAAAGTCATGAAAACACGTACGCAGAGACCCTTGTACCTATTTCCGACCGCTGGGTACACCCAGCTGCTCTCTCGAACACAATCCTCAGGTAATTCTTAATTCCATGTTGTTCTTATCTGTTCCTTGAGGTAATAACAAAGGAAAGACCACAGATAAAATGGCACCAGGTTCCATCATTCCCAGTGAATCCGAGCGGTATGAAGAAGCTCTGAGGAAGGGATTAACTGTGACTTATGCAAGCAGCTTCTCAAACACATTGTTAATCCTTCTCATCAGCTGCTGGTTGATAGGAGCAATGCCTGGAGCATCTATCTGCCTTTCCATCCACCTGACTTAAGGGCTTCTAACCCACACCAGCATCACTCATGAACAGAAGCAGCTTGTCAGCAGCAGCACGTCCGCCTGACTACACCTAACCTGTGCTGGAGGAATGACTGAAGGCAGAAAACCTGGACTCTCCTTTCCTGCCTCTGCTGCTACAGCCCCTTGGGCAAGTCTGCTGCAGCCGGGTTACCAGCGGAGTCACCTCCCTTCTGCACCTCCTGGAGGTGGGTCTGCGGTGCAGCACACTGCGGACCAGGATCTGATCCTCTCCAACGCTCCATTTCAATCTGTAAAGCAGGATGGGAAATGCTCCTTCCGAGAGGCTCTGGAAGACTTAGTCTGTAATTGCTTGTAAACCACTTAAGTGGTAAGTGATACAGAAATCCAAAGCGGTGGTAATTGTAGCGGAGGCTTGAGATTAATCCATTTTCGGCATGTTAGACATACTTATGGACTGGATTCAAGGCAGTTACTGAAAACTGTCAAGTGTCCAAAAAGCGATAGAAAAAAAGAGTTTGATTAAAACCATTCCAGAGGCAAATCCAACCTTCAAAACACTCTCTGAAACCTATTGTTATGGCCTGCAGAGGAAGTGCTCTTCAACATTTTCTGGTGACAACAGGAGGCAGGGAAGTGGGAAGAGCCATGAAAAGTTTCATGTCAAATACAGGGTGCTCCAGCTTTGGATGCCCAGGAAACAAGTGATGAGAGGATGCGTTTTCCTCTCCTGCTCATCCCCAAAGCAAATCGGTGCTAGGGGAAGTCAGTGAACAGAGGGGACGGGAGTCTGCCAAGAGGGGATACAGTCCCCACTGTTAAGCTTTTAATCATCCAGGATTCAGGGCTCATATGGCTGAAGATCAGCTACCGGGTTATAATTTGCTCACCTGCCTTCACGTGAGTGGAGACCAAGTGAAGACGTTAATTAGTGACCACAGCATAGAAACCATGGGCAGAGTGGAATTATTTGCCATTATTCTCCACATCTTGCAGTGAAGCTATCAGTGCACTAGTACAGTATTTTGTACGAGTAAGGCACCCAGAAACCTGGTTTATCTCTTTATCTCCCAGAGACAGGTAGCACCAGTCTACTGTTCAGTACTAAGAACGTCTTATTTCCCCACAAAGCTGCAACTTTTCCAAACTTTTCACCAACTTTCACTTTATGTAGCCTCAAGGTCAAGATCACCCTTTATTAAAAAAGTTTTCAAGCGTTTCCTTCCCATTTACTTTGGATTAGTGGATGTTGGGTCAGTAAGGACAGATGAAGTTTGCAGGCCAATATAAACTCCCACTTTTATACAGACTTCCTATGAAATACAAACTGACTGATGCCACAATAAGTTTTAATTATTTCCTTCATAAACTATCAAATTAAATTTTAAGAAGCCGGAGATGTTATCTCATATTAAATTGAGACCAAACTCAGAGATGTAGCTTCTAATGAAACTTTCCACACCAGAAAGCTGTTTTGTCATTTTAATCATTTTCAGCACCCTGCCACGTACAATATCTTCCTAAAGCTTCTTACTTTCACGTTATTGGACTGGACTCCCATTTCATGTGAACCAGTCAGAATTTCCCTGTCCACGAGCTCTTTGCTCAGCCACAGTCCAGCCCTCTGCATGGAAATACCGGTGGGTCCGAGGTCCCAGCGAGGCGGTGGGCAGGAGGCTGTGGCATGCAGCCCTTGAGCCCTTCCTCACCCAGCACTGCTACTGCCGGAGCCCAGCCCAGACGCCCTTCGCTCAGTGGCAGGAGCAGTAGTTAGCCCTTCCTAGCCACATCATTACCCAAAGGCTCCAGTATTTTATCTGGGATTTTCTACTTACAGGTTCACGAACTACGGTCCCAAAGAGCAGCGCTGAGCATCTCAGCAACGAGCGCTGCAGCACTAGAAATCACAGCATACCTGGAAAGCACATATTAATCCACATCATATTCAAGGGACAAGTGTTTAAGCAACAATACCGTCTCCAGTGAGCAAAGAAGAATCAGGGAAAAGCTGGGCTGCGAGTATTTGGCTCATAAACTTAATGATCACGATATGGCACATTTTGGGGCCAACCAGCAAAATTGGAAAACCACAGAAGACGCTGGATCATATTTTTGGATCATGCCTTAAGGGAAGAAGAGGATAAACAGAGATGAAGATGAAGCAGCTGGTAAAAACTGTACAGAAGAATAAGACAGAGAAATGGAGAGAAAAGGAAATAGTGAAGTTGCCGGGAGAAAAAAGAAAGAGACAAAGAAATGGAAAAAAAGACTCTCAGCCTGCCAATGTCTTCACAATTTCATAACATTTATTAACGTAGCAGAGAGAAAGGGGGAATAATCTACCAGCCAGCCTCTGCCTGGGACAGGAGCGGAGCATTCAGGTTATCTATTTTCTTATTTCAAGCTGTGTCAGTCAGCATGGTTCCTCACGGCGAGTCCCTGACCTCCCTCCCCTGTGCCCTTGTGCAACTCATTACAGCTGCTCTGTTGACCAAGATCTTTTTGGTCACACAGTGACGGTCCCAGGGGCTCAATTTCCACGTCCTCCTTTTGGCCAATAATACCTAAATCAGGTCATTAACAAACCATCACTCACCAAGCCACAGATATAAATGCTATTTTATCCAATTGGTAACTTCTTTGTTGTAAGTGATGAAATACTGGTGTGCTTTTTTTTTTTTTTTTACTTTTAATTTTATTCATGAGCTAAAGTGACTCTGGGCAGTCACAGACCAATTTTTCACTGTGCTCCGAACAGATGGTTGTTCCAAGAATACCAGCATCCTGGCAGTGTCAAACAGGCTTGACCTTCCCTAGCAGCACTGCAGACTTTTTATTAAAAGCAAAGAAATAAAGAACCACTCGCGTATTTCTGAATTTTTCGGGGTCATTAAGACACAGCCCGTGGCGGTGAACAACGCAGGCACATTCAAGGCAAATTTGTAATTCAGCCTCAGAGAAGCAGGAACGGCTCCTGGAGTTGCTGTGCTATTTCGGTGGTGTGCAGCCAAGCCCACCCCCTCTGCAGATACAGAAGAGAGCACGGACGTGCGGTGATTTCCCCACACCATCTCCAGCTCATCCTGCCCTAGGGAGAGCTGCTGCGATGGGCTTTGCACACCCCAAAAAAACCAGTCCACAAAAATATGCCAGTCCACAAAATACCCCAATCCTGAAGTCCAGGGTTTATTCAGCAAGGGCTTGGCTATAATTTCTCAGTTAATAAATAGCTGAAGTCAGCTGGAAGCCTTCAGTTAACCAACAGAGCCTTCAACAGGGAAGCAGTTCATTTTTTTCTGCTTTTTAAAATTTTTAATACAAATTTTTAAGATCATTTAGATACGATCTGTGGTGATTTTTTCAGAAACCACACCAAAAATTCCAAGTCAACTTTACCGTACTGGGTTTTGTTAGTGCTCTAATCTCAAGGAAGGCAGAGACCTTCCCGGAGACAATTCTGCTTTTTTACCATATGGGAAAGACTTTGTACCTGATTGTTGTCTATACGGAAATAAGAAGTTTGGTGGACAGCGCCCAGAGAGCCACTCTTGTCGCTGGATCAATACATCATTATATACTAAACACCGAAGTTAAGCCGCCCTTAGTTTCCAGTTGACGAAGAGTGGCATAAATACCCACACTGTCATTTGGGGGATTTTGTGCAAATTACTCACTTGACCTCCCTCTAAGAGCAAATGAAAAGCTGTCACCCTTCCGGCAAGCAGCGCCTTTCGCCTGTGAGCTATCAAATACCTCCGGGTTTCGAGAGGAGCCCAGTGTTAGCCAGAGAACGCGAACAGGATAATCTCAGCTGGTGTCTCCGCCGCTAAGAGGAGGATTGCGAGTCAGATGGAGTCAAAGAGCTGAGGCTCAATTTTCAAGACGTCCACGTGTGAGAAGTGGTTGGACTAAACCAGTCGGGCTGCTGAAGCACCGCTTTAATGCAGGCGGCAGTTACAGACTTAGGAGGTGTGAGTGCTTCCGAGCGCAATCCCGTCCGCTTTGAAGCCAGCGGCGGCGGAAGCGATAGACCATCTTGGGGAAAGCACAATCCGGCGCTTTAGTGCAAAGAGTGTTGCTTCACACAAGCTGCCCCGGGTACTCTCTGGCTTTTAATGCTAGTGAGAACTGCTCATTATTCCTCTGACTCAGAGGTTTAACTAATTCAGAGCGAAGCTTTGTAGCCGGGGAAGCAGCAAGGGAGAAGAAAGCTCTGCTCCGAAGGTCTGTAATATGCCTCCAGCAGAACATCTTCACTGTGGGCAGAGGAACCCGTTATCACCTCTTTGACATAAGGCAGGGAAAGACCATTACGGAAAAACAAAAGGCACTTCTGCTGAGGGGCCACGGGGGTATGGGGGAAAAAACGTAATTGAGGTTCAGAGATATTGAGTACACCAAAGCGCAGACGTTTCTCTAGTGTGTGGGCAGGGAGCACGTTCACCACTAACCTTGTATTCAGACACGGGGTGTTCTGGTCCATGTTTCTAACCCGGAGAGAGATAATCCACGTCAGTAAAAACAGCCCAGCAACCGCAGCAGCGATGCCTAAAACTCAGCAATTTTCCTTCACTGGTGTCCCCAGTTTCCCATCCTTTAACAGCAAATGCTATTTTCATCTCTTAATTGTTTAATGATTGGTGGAAAAGCAGAGAAACGATGAACCTCTCGCCCAGCGTGCGGGATAATGAAACCATCAAAGCATTGATCTAAATGGAACGAAGTGGAAATTTGGCCCTGAAAGGATTCATCACGGGGTTTTTTTCTGACTTCACAGTGTTAACTTCAGCTGTCAGCGCAGCGATTGGAAATAGCGTCGGATAGTCACACTGCCATCTGCATTACGGTACAAAATCTCCTACCAATCGGCACCAGTGTCCAAAGAACACTTCCCATTTGTCACAGTAACCTTCAAAACTTGACAGAAAATCATGCAAATCATTTCTTTTGGATCTCTGAGCATCTTGTGATTATTTATACTCTGCCAATACCATTCTAAACGCTTTCATTTGCATTTCCCATCTCTCTCAACAGAAAGGTGGAATCGAGAGATTAAACCCTGCCATTTGTTTATGTTGTACTTTGTGCCCTGTTTTGTGTTTTGGGGCATTGGAGAAACACTGGTATAACTGCGCTTGGAGAATCACCAAAAAAATCAGTGTGGAAAGGCTTCAAGCTGGCGTGTCTCAGCATATCAATATTCAAGCTGCCTTGCTCAATTCCACTTCTTTTTTTCCCCCCTCTTTTGTAACAAATTTTAGATTTTAGTGGGAACAATTACACTTTAAAAGTACAGTATTTTTTTATTCGTCGAGAATGATAACCCCATAAACTTCAGTTTTAGCCTTTAAAAAGAAAAAAAAAAAACACTTTTAAGGAAACCATATCTACTCCCAGAGCTCAGGGTTCCCTGAACAAGGTGCTCGCTGGTTTTATGAGTCAGGAGCGAAGCTCGTGAGCCAGGCACTGCAGAGGGTGTTTCTGGCACCGAGCTCGTTGGTAAGGCTCACGCTGTGTGTGCTGTCGTCGCCAGCCTGTGGAGCACCTCTCCTCCCACTGCGAGCATCTGGCCAGCTGCAGGAGAGGTGCTGGGGCCTTACCTGCATGCTGGAGCACCACGTTGCCCGGGCAGATGCTGCTCATGCTATCTGCCAGTTCCTTCAGTGCAGATCGATCGGAGTTCGAAGGCATTAAAGGTTACGGGAGAAATACACTGGGACTTGTGAACAGACTCACCACTGGAGCCATCCAGCTCCTGACCAGGAAGCCAAGCCGGAGCCCGACCTGCTGAGCTCTGCTGAGAACACGGAGCCCAGCAACCTGCTCGGCTTTGCAAGGCAGGAGGAAGCAGGTCCCCGAGCTTCAAAACCAAAGGCAATTTGTTCTCAGCACAGAGCATTTTCTAAACTCATTCACACTGGGAAATGCAGATTACACTGCAAGGCTATAAAAAGCTCGGTTTAAATAACAGCCAGAGAGCTTCACAGGAGACAGTTTTCTAGGACAATGGGCAGACTACTGGGATGCACTTGGAAAGGTCACACCATAAGCAACTGTCTGCACAAATTTTATGACTGGAAGCTAATAAACAAACAGGTGAAGTAAGTAGTCGATACCCATTACCAACCAGGAAAACACTGTAAAAAGAATTTGAACAATCTTCAGTGGTGGATGTGCTAAGAAACCCATCAGAGGATTCATGAAACTTTGGGAACAAATCCAGTTGTCGCTGCTTTAAATCAGAATTCTGCATTTGCATGAAAAATTCATCAGAGTATTTATAGCCAAGTTAAAAAAACCCCCAAAACAAAACCGCCATTGGTGTTAACAACCTGTTGTAAATGGTTATATCAGGCGACACCTTTTCTGAGAGCTGCTGTTCCGGGTGATGGAAATGAGCGGTGGAGAGCCTGGAGCGCTGCTACACGAGGTGCTGCTGGCAGATGCTCCTGGCTGAGCTGGTGCAGCGTGCTGCAATGCAGCTCTTGTGTAACCACCCTCCCCGCTGGATCTGCGCAGCAGCTCTCCTCGCTGGCAGGACGCGAGACCGTGCCCAGGGAGGTAGAGCGTGGGTGGGCAGGGAATGCCCGCAGTGCACGCTCCCCTGCCTCGGCTAAGTGAGCAATCCTGCTAAGCAGAGATATTTCACCCTTCTTGGAGATGAATGGGGCCAAATGCCACCACACGTCAAGACACGGTGACCTGACCCAACTGGGAACAGTTACCTCCACCTGGCCTTTGGCCAGTCCAGCACTAAATAAAAACCTTTACTACTACTGGTAAAATAAACACTCTAAATTGTGTCACGGATGCAGGGCTGGTCCCTGCATGGCTGGCACAGCACACGCACACACAGCTCCCACTCCCCAAGAACCTTCTGGGAAGTAGAAGTTGCAAACATCATACAGGAGAAACTGGCCATTTGTTCAAAGACAATATAAAAAAAATATAAAGGAAAGGCAGCATTTGTCAAATTCATTATGCTCTACAAATCATCTCCGCGCTCAGTTCCCTCAAGAATTTCAGTGGTGTTGCACCCATTTCTTCCTGACCTCACTGCCTAGAAGAGGCTGTGCGCTTCCACCGCGCTCAAGAGACCCAGAGGAAGGACAGATGGAGATGGGTTTGGGGTCTGCTCCTGCCACGCAGCGATACATTTGGACTTTACCTTGGCACGGGGCAGCGGTAATCCAACATCAATCATGTGCAAAGTGCCTACAAACTGTTTTTTTGATGTGGCTAAAAAAAAACCAGTGTGATTTCTCGCTGTTTGAGGTGCACAGTGCCATACCCAAAGACAAGCAGTCAGACTTCTGACTTCCGGCAGTTAGTTTGGAGGCTAAAAGATAACTGTGAATAAAAGGTGACCTTTCCTATAACTATTTAATTTCTCACCTATTTACCAGGCGAATTAGAAAAGTTAGAGAAGAACACTGGCCTGTGAAATGAGCAGAGTAAGACCTCCTGAATTTCAAGGTGTTCTGCTTAGTTCTGCTTGGCTTCTCGTAGAGTATCCCTGACCTTTATTAATTTTTGTTCATTTAATTGTTGTTATGAATGAGTGCTATTGACACCAGTTTCTAGGAAGAGGTTAAAGCACGCCCAAATACTGTGAGAAATGTCTATACCCAGCTGTGCCCACTGCACAGCAACGCTGTCCTTTGATTACGAGACCTCTAGGTTTCAAACTTAAGCTTCTCTAGGGCAGAACTTATTCCAGCTGCACAAAATTCTTCCAGACAGAAGAATCTGCACATCTTCGTTCCCTGACTAGACCTTCAACAGCAATGCAGTATAGCAGCCAAATTACCGACAGCTCTAACGTGAGCGATTTAGTTTACTAATTGAATACACTGATACAACCAATCAATAAAATAAAGAGTACGCTTAGAATCCATAAAAAGACACCTTTACATAAAATATATTCTCATTAGAAGAAATGATGACTGCTGCAAAAAAAAAAATCACCAAGGTACTTTTGTGACTAGCAATTTTTAACCAAAGACAGTTCTATGCAAATGAAGAAAAGCAAATCCCTAAAGAAATAATAAAGTCTGGCTTAACAGTACTTTCATTTTTAATATATAGGTGCTGTTGATTCTACGATATAATTGGAGCTACCTAGTGCTCTTCGAAGCTTGTTGCATGTTTTCCAAAGCAAGAACTTTAAAAAAAACCCAAAAAACCAAAACCAAAAATCCCAACAAAATCAAACAAAACCTCTTCCACCCATGCAACCACTAATAGAAGATTTCTATATTTATATAGAACAAATCACAATGAGCAACCGGCTCCGTGGCTCCCCATCCAGCCCCGCCGCCCAACTGCACTTCAAATTCCTTCACCTTTTTTTTAATATACACAATCAACATGCAAATTTATTCTCAGAGTGACATAAAGCACTAATGAATTTAGTAACCACCTGGAAATTAACCGTGGTGCTTCAACGCTACACGTCTCAAACGAGCGCGGTTGTCTCAGGTACTGCGTGTTCTGGCGTGGGGAAGGATTAATCTTTATTACACAGCTCACCGGTTTCATTTCAATTATGTTCGCAATTTACTACTGTAATGTGGCACCTTTGGGGAACGATGAAAATATTTTCAGTGGTTTTTTTTTTTGAAGTTCACCTTCAAGTTTTAGAAAATGCGGTTCCTGATTTTCCTCACCAGGAAAGAATTTATAATTTTCAGAAGACCACTCCTGTGTACCATGGTGATCCACGGCTTTTGCTAGCTGTTAGGACAACAGGGCTGTCAGATAAAGGAGAGCTTAACCAGTTACCCAAACTCAACCGCTCCATTCCAGAAATGATGCAGCTCTGCCACCAGTGCTGGGTCTCCCTTTACCAAAACATCCTTGGCATAAACCTTGAGTAGTAACCGCAGCGACAAAGCCAAGCCCAGCCTAAGGAGGACACACCATTAGGAGACAACACAAAAATTGCCAATTCCTTTTTTTTTTCTTACCAAACCTCTCTGTTTTAAGCAATATCAAACCACCCTCTGTTCAATGACACAATGAAGCTCCAACATGGCAAAGTGCCACCACACGGGCCCCATGATATTTCAGTACAGCTCCCTTACACCTTGGTCGCACGAGGCTGTCATAACCCACGTGATTTAAGGACAAACCGCCAGCAGATGGGAGGTTTTGGAGGACCGCAGGCCAGGAGGAACCCAACACCACGCATGAAAACCTGGGGCCACTGGAGCCAGCGAACCTTGTCATGGACTCGGGAGAGCCCACAAAGCCCTCAACCCTTTGGAGAGACTCCTCGGGGACGCACCAGAGATGGCAGGTGGGGCTGGGGCTCCTCCTGCACGCACACAGGCACCAGTCACAGACGGCTTTACATTGCCTAGTAAACACCGAGTAAGCAAAGATTGCTCAGTTTGAATCCACCTGCACCTGCTCTTCCAGTCGAGGTTCCTCTCTATCTGTTTAATGCCACGCGGCTCTTCTGGCATCATTCCTGTGGAGTTTCCGTCTCAATTTAAAGGTTTTGTAACTTCATTCCTAAGATTGAGATGTTGTTGGGAGCAGTGGGTGTATAAACTATTCATCACAAATAAATTTTAATAATTAATAATGGGTGAGGATTTCAGGAGGAGGATTTTTTCCTGTTGTACACAAAGTTTTGCCTGATTAACGGTGTTACCTGGGAGGAGAGGGGAAGCTTTGTTGGTTTGCCTTTTCAGACACCTCCGAACCGGTGACACACCTTATCCGGGAAACAGCACTCAGCTGCTTCATTGCTGGCACAGATGGCTGCGTGACAACGCATTCGTATCGGAACAAATATTGAAACTACATTCGGTAAAACTCGTGAGAAAACTCTTGGTGCCTGCTGGGACAGCGCATTGAAATACCTGCCGTGGGTTTGTCCTCCAGTTCACGGTGAAGTTTATTTTAAAGTTAGCAGTCTATTTTGAGTTATGATTAATGGTTTTGAAAAGGCGTTCTTCAGCTGCACATACCAACAAAAGGTTTAGAATTAATTCACATCTTCTAACTTCTTCCTTAATGGATTTTTAAGGTCCACTGCAAAGAATCGATCAATACCGGGCTGAAAGCTCTGGCGTGTAACGCATCCTGCAGCGCCGGACGGCTGCTGCCTGCAGCAGGGTGAATGATGAGCGTCGCAATTAATTGGAATTATTTGTCGTCATTATGAAAAGCAAAATAATCATTTGCATTAACTTAATTTGAGGATACAGAGATAGCAACTTGGTCTGACTTTTAAAAAGTGCCAAAAGCTGAGTTTGGGGGGGGGGGGTGGAGTTCAGAAAAAAA
>NW_010407959.1:21160-23957 GCF_000710305.1 Buceros rhinoceros silvestris | reverse complement strand
GTGGGTGTTTAAAAAAGTCCCAAAGGTGGGGTTGGGGGGGGGGGGGGTCAGTATTCAAAAAAAGTATTTTGTGAATTCTCCCTCAAAAGCTCAAATGCTGATGCACTGAATATTTTCTTGTCCATTTTCTTGTCAGGAAATATTCAGTTTCCAGGGCATTATTTTCAGGACAAAGTGACATTTGCATGTTTGTTTTGTACCTTGCGTGGCTGCACAGAACACTAACGTAACCAGCAAGTAAATTAGAGCATTTCCATGTATTTTCTCTGGTTTTAAAAACACTATTGATTGCTGTCTTTAACTGATAGCACATTTTTTTACCTCAGTTTCACTGTTTTTTTCATAAATCAGATGAAATCTTTAAAGAACGCTCAGCTGTGTTGTGCACAGAGAAGTTGCTACCAACTGAGCCCAAAGGGGGCCAGGGTAGCGATGCAGGTTCTTCCCCGAGCACGCAGGCGGGTGTCGGGAACACCCCCAGGAAGGGGCTGAACAGGCTGTAAACGCCTTTTCACAACACTATTCCTCTGCAAACAGGAACTTTGAAAAACTTTTCAGTTACCAAAAGAAATAACAAGAAATTGTCGCGCCAATGGCACCAGTCTAAATGATGAGGTCGCTGTTCAGAATAAAGACAGCAAAATTGTAAAATTCTGAAAAATAATCAGATTCTGAAATAACAACAACTTGAAGAATGCTTGAGATAAAAAAAATGCAAACAACTCCTTTCATTTTGATTTCCAGATGGGATCCACAGGCAATTTCATTGCTTTAGGCAAACACACGCAAAGCAAAGAAACTTTACTAAAAAACTACCACTTCCAAGTCATAAAACTCACATTAAAACTGGAGCGACAAAACTCCAGAAGTCAATTTTCCCCTGACTACCCAAAGAGGTGACAAGAACTCCTACCTTTTTAGTGCCAAAATCTTTTATGAGGAAAGGACCAAATCCACCGCCTGGCAGCAAGCCACCAAGCCCCGCTGAACACACCTTCTGTATAATGTACTTTTCTATTTTACCTACACTTTTTGCATCTTATTTATTACAATCTCCACATTTTATTACTTTCTGTTGGATGAGATACAGAAAAGATCAGTGCAGTGTAACGTTTGGAAGTTAATTCATCTCAAAAAATAGCTATGCCCAGAAAGATTCGTTGAGTTACTGATCTTAAAAGTCCTGGAGACAGCAAAGAACCACTGTGCCACGTCCAAGGAATCAAAAAATAGTACCAGATATTTCATGTGGGCAGTATCCAAAATTTATCTCTTGCAGCAACAATAAAATAGGTTGAAATGTGGACGGGATCAAGCTAAAGGTCTGATTTGAAAAATACAAACCTTCAGGGGAAAGCATAAAAAAAAAGAATTATTGCAAAACAGTATTTTCTTCTCGAAACGCAGTCAGTAGGTGCAAATAGGATTTTTGTTCTAAGCCCTGGAGTTTGTTTCTGATGTTGCTTAAGGATGTTTGGTGAAATGCATTCAACGTACAGGCAAATATCTCCTCCCTGCCCTCTCAGGAACGCGGGACCCTTGCCATGAGCCCTGAAAACAACATTCATTTCCCTTCTGGCTCATGCAACAGCTTGAGGAATAAGATTTTTGACCACAGTTGTCCATTTCTGCAAAAATGGTAGAACATTTGATCTCAGAACATTTACAGCATCTAAATATTCTTTACTTTGTTCCTTGTCCGTGCTGGCCTCCACGCTCATCCACTTACTAAAATTAATTAAATACCTGCGGAACACAATTCGCATTTCGAGCAGAGTGAAATAAAACCCCGGCCCTTGCGTGGCAGCCGTCACTGGGCCCCCTGCATCTCCCCCTCTCCCCGCCCAGGCTGCACTTCCCCCGTGTGTCTGTAAGGCACACAAAGTTCTGCGTGGCTCGGGCGGCTGTTACGCAGAATGAAGGCAGGAAGGAGATCAAGGACACACATTAAAACCAGAAGATGCTTATTGAGCAGGACTAATCTTGACACTTACACGAGTTCAATTTTTCTGCATCACTCCATCATTTACACCACAACGTTAGTATAAAAGATTTTTTGGAAAATCATAAGAACATTTCACAGAGAGATGAGACAAGCCATACTACCAGGAAAACCCATCCTGCTTTGCTATCTTTGCTATTTCTCTTACTCTGACATCACTTTCTCCCCGATACTTCAACAAATAAAAATCCATGCCTCAGTTTTTGCTGAAAGGATCATACAGCACAAAATGAGCCCTAAGAAAAAAGAAGTAAATTGTCTGTTTTCCTGCTGTTTGCACTTATCTGTGTAACAGATTATCATTAAAATCCCGACGGAACGGATACCCCGCAGGCACTCGGGGATGTGCTTCAGAAGGAGTCTGTACGTTCTAAACACTGCTCTGGTTACTTTACAGAAGATTAATTGTCTTCCGTGTTTATGTAAATAGGGAAGCGAAGATTCCTGTGCATCCTTACTCATAAATTAAACCCAACGCTTCCCTACGGTTATCGCTATAAAGGGGAAATAGACCTTGACTAGACGTAATGAGGCATTTGTGTTTGCCGTAACTATAATTTACTATTACTGCTTGAAGAGCCATCACTTCTTGTTTAGTCTGCTAAGTGACAATAAGTGCGGCTAAAGTAAATTCTAATGAACGCTCCTGGGTCACCTTACTGGATTTATGGGGCATAATACACCATTATTTGAAACAACTGTAATCTTGGGTGCTGCCTGCCATAGTTTGAGCCACTGATTTGCGCCTTCAGGCCGCACATATGGATATACACGCCGGTTCTTGAGGTGCCTGGC
>NW_010407959.1:18450-21038 GCF_000710305.1 Buceros rhinoceros silvestris | reverse complement strand
GCAGGACGACCTCTGACTGCGCTTTGGCTCTCGGCAAAGTGCCGTGCAAGGTTATTCGAGTGAGTGCTCACAAAGGATGGCAAAATGAATCATGAAGCTGCTGGTATCGCTCATCTCACAGAAGTACATTCAGCAATAGTGGAGTTGACCAGCCGCTGGTCACAGAATCACAGAATCCCAGCTCTGAAGGGACCTCAAGCGTCACTTGATCCAACCTTTCTTGGCAGAAGCCTGGTCTAGACACGCTGGCCCAGCACCCTGCCCAGCTGAATCTTGAAAGCCTCCAATGCTGGGGACTCCATCACCTCTCTGGGGAGATTACTCCAATGCCTGATTGTTCTCATTGTAAAAACTTTTCCTCTTGTGTCCAATTAGAAAGTCCCCAGGAATAACTTGTACCTGTTACCCCTCATCTTTTCCATGTGACTCCTTGTGGAAAGGGGGGAGGATGGAGGACCCCAGCCCCAGCCCTCCCATTGCCTCCACCTCCCCAGGCCATCGTCTTTATCCCCATGGCATTTTGCATGCGATTGCTCTTTCTGTAAAGAGATAAATTCAGAAGCAGTCCTAGAGGGCAAGGACACAGACGGCTACGTGAGGGATGATGATCAGCATCAGGAAACGCAAGGTGTGTCAGTCAGGACAACAAAGAGCCTGACAAACGCCTACGCTTAGAGGAGAGGTCACGAAAACTCCCCTGCCTCCCCATTCTCCTACGAAGACATTGAAATATCTTGCCTGGAAGAAAATTTTGGAGAAAAAAAAAAAGTCTTCAAAATTTCAAGTCATTATTTGAAAAGCAGGTGATTTTTTGGATGTTTTATAGTGAGTAGAATAAAGAGGAAAAAAGGGGAGAGGAAAAACAACCAGAAAAAATAAAACGAATATTTTTCAGACAATATTAAGCAAGAAAACACAGGTTTTCTTGATAGATGCCACAGGAAAATTATTCCAGTGATTAAACATCAAACACAAACCCTCTCCTCACACGTTTCCTTATTTACATACACATACACAGCAGATCTTCTCGTAACATATTTCACTGAACAAAATAACCACACGCAGGTTTGTGCCACCCAAACACTAAATACATCAGAGAGATTTTTACAGGGAATCAGACCAGGCTGTGACTTCCTCCGTGCTTTGGGCAAGAAGAGCTGCGGCTGGAGGGACATGAGCGCTCTGAGAAAGCCCCTGAGGCCTCCCTGGGCCTGTCTGGCTTCAGGAAAGAGGCTGCTATGAAAAACTTTTTAAACTTTTCTCTCTGCTCCAAGACACAGGATGCGATGACATTGGGAGCACTGGATGGGAGATGCTCTGCTCCAGCTCTGCACAGGCACAGATGCTGCCGCAACCAACTTGCAAGAGGAGGAGGAGGAGGGAACGTCTGTGCCCAAGCCAGGGCTGACAGAGGCCACTTAGCGCCATCAAACCAGCTTTTTGGAAGAACTCCAATTCAAGCAGATCTCTCCAAAGACTGAGCTATCTACTGGCTGCTACTTCTCTTCCAAAAATCCACTGAGCAGAAGTTAACAAGTGCATCTCGCGACCATCTTTCGAGTCAAAGCTGGCCAATGAAGAAACAGCAGCCCTCACTCGGATCAAAATGCTAAAAACTGAGGAGTGACATCCAAAGTCTAATTTAAGTAAGTGAAAAAATCCTATTGACTTCAACGAGGCAAGCTAGGCTATACATGGAGATGATGGCAAGCCCTCGCTTTCGGTATTCCCTTACAGTCCACGACACAATCTGTTCCCAAGAAATGTAACGACATTCTGCTTTTCAATTAAAATAATGTACTTACATAACCTACTGCTTTTTGTTCTATTGTGCTTCCTCTTCAGGAGCTTATCACTGTGATCCACATTTCTTTATCCACCTTTGTATCTTACTCCAAGGGAGTTTGACAGAATTTCAATACAGAACCTCTTTAGTGACGCTTCTCCAGCCCCACGACGTAGCAGAGGGGAGAATCCACCGTGGAGATTATTGTCAGGTTGCCCTCCTTCACCTTCCTGAATTGTAAAATACAAAAATGCCTGAATACAATTTTTAACCTATTTTTGAGGGAAATAAAAATCTGAGCTCTCAACAAGAACGAATCTTGAAATCATGAGGAAGACTCTTAATTCCTCTGGTTTTAGGGGGCATGGGAAAGTAATACACAGTAGAATGTACTTCATCACATGAGCTTTCATTACAGGATGTGCTCTTATATTTATTAAAAATAATATTAACACTACTTGCTATTTATTAAATGCTTTTCCTCTTCACAGCAGTATTTAGACATTAGCTAATTAATGTAATGACTTGTGATGTCTCAAGTGTGCCTCTCCTAGGCAAAGCTGAAAAGAGGGCTTCACCCAGAGCAAGGAACAGCATGTTTACAGATGGGTTTTGCACAACTGTGCTCTCTCAAAGGCAGGTCAATACCTCCAGCACCACCAGCCTCTTCAGAGGAGCAAGGGGGAAAGCAGGGCCACGTCTTTTTGGCCCTTGAATGTCTCTCTGCTACAGCTGAGTGAAGTAAACGCCTTGCTCGATGAGTGGTCCAACCACTTGCAACCTTCACCTCCTCGAGATATGG
>NW_010407959.1:12466-18372 GCF_000710305.1 Buceros rhinoceros silvestris | reverse complement strand
TCGAGATATGGCTACTGCCACATCTCCCACCTTGGGACTATGCTTTGGCAGAGCTCCGAGATGGTAAAGCCCAGCCAAGACGCCAGAGAGCTGCTCTCCACTGAGAGCTATTCCTCCTGGAAGGCTTGGCTCAGTGCCAGCTCAAACGGCACGTACCCAGCCCGCCCCACACGGCTTCCTCATGAGCCAGCGCTGGATGACACACAAGGTTCTCAAGACGAGATTAAACAGTTTGAGGTTTACTTGTCCTTGTGAGAGTTGTGCTCGAGACTCCTACGTACCAATACATGCACGTTCCAGTCCTGCAGAGAGCACTGCTAACGGCACGAGAACCTAGAGCCTCCCTTCCCCGGCTGGTTAAACGCCGGCCGGCCTCCTCTCCAGGGAGCGATGCCATCGCTCCCCGGTGTTAAGTAGGGCAATGCTTTACAGGACACAGCAGGCTATAAGGACAGGCAACGTGTTTTTATGTACACGCAGTGCCGGAGCCAGGCACACCAGCGAGCTCTCTGCAGACCACGGCGAGTACATTAGATTAAAATTAGCGTTTTTAAACAAGTGCTCAGCACATGCAATATTGCACAGAGCAGATGATAATGCAATCCCTTGTAAAACTACCTTTACCTGCGTTGTTAATAACAAGGTGACATTTATGAAACTAATAAACTGTTAACTCCATTACACTTTATTGCAATTTCTCAAACATAATGTATTCATTTACTGAAACCATTCGAGTCATTTACATATCACTAAACCATGAAGGAATTAGCTCTCTCCCTGCAGAGCAGGCTGTCCCACGGTGAAGCTGCCCTAGCCTCAGTCCTGGCAGGGAGTTCCTCCTTTTCCCCCCAAAGCTGCGCGCTCTTACCCACGGCACAGGGACATGGTCTGGCGAGTCCACCGAGATTTTGGCAAAGAAGCAGAGGAGGAGTGAGGAAAGTCCCATTGCTCCAGGTCTATGGACGATTCAACATGGTATATGCAAAGGAAAAGCTTTTTCCAAACTTGCCTTCATATTAGAAAAGGTGAAATGTTGCTTTGAAGATAATAAAGAAGGAAGCGTGTGTGTTTCAGGAGCTTCAGTTGAAATTTCTGTGTTTTTCCCACTGGAGAAGCGGCAGTAGTAGCAGCACAGGGAGTGAGGGAGCCTCGTGGCTGCCATTGCTCCGAGTTAAACAAACAGAAAGATTCCAGCTGGCTTCTGTCAGGGAGAATTGGACTCTCTACAGTTCTATTCCCCTGCAAATATTTTTTCTGAATGGGAAATAAAATAAAATGAGGCACTTCTAGCATACAACCATTAAGATCCTCTGTTTTCATTATTGTTCCTGGCCCTGAACACGCTGGCAGCAGCAACACAAGGGAAAACCCTGCGTTTCCCAGCAGCATCCTGCAACCCTGAAACGCCCAGAGCTCTGCCGCCCACCAGCACTTGCTCTCTCCAACTCCCTTTCCTCACACAGTACTGACCCAGCACATAAAACATTCCTCAGAATACCCTATTTTGATGCCTCTTAGACTTCTCTTCCCACCGCCCACCCAATATTTCTTTCAGAGTCAGCTAACACAAAATCCCTGTTTTGCTCCCTCTTGTCAAGGACCTCACTTCCCAAGGGCAGTGTCTGTTTTGTAGCAGAGTTTCCCAGGAATCATTTTTCCAGGCTTTATAAGCCTTCCCCCAGTTTGTGGTTTCACTTCCACTCAAACTTCACTTGCTGAGCACGAGGAAGAAGCAATAGGACCTTTACATTCAGCGCTCCCCCTTGCTTTGAGAGTTGCAAGGGATAAAGAGACAGCGACGTCCTTGCCCGTCACGAGGAGTCTCCAGCGACAGTTCACATCGACATTGCCTCCCTGCAATAACGCCAAGTAAAATGAGTGGGCAAGGAGGGATTCAGGCACAGGGAAAATCATCACGCTTTTGACAGCTCCCCAAACCTACATCTCCTTTAGTTTTGTAATCGTTAGCTTGCCAAAGACTTCGGAACAGCTCGCTCGGTGTAACATCTGTCTGGGAATTACTTTCAATTCACTAAAGACATAAAAATATGAGTGTGATGGTGAGGACTGCTCCAATAATTCTGAATGTAATTTCCTAATACCTGTATCACTTTAATATAAAATCATTAATTTAGATTGAAATCCATCTGACAACATGTACCCACGGTGTTCTCTTTCCTATCATGTCCTTCACAAAGTTCCCACACAATCACCACGAGTTATGGACACATTGATGAGATACCAACGGCCACCTCCCCTCCCAGCACAACCATTTCCATCTCGCTCAGAGAACATCCCAGATGACCACTTGCTCCCATTCCGGGGGCAGACACGTCTCCTCTTGGCCTCTCACCATACCACTTCTCCTCTTGAACGCGCAATGTCAAGCTTCAGTTTAACCCTTACTCCACCCTGAGAGCTTCAGTGGACTGAGGTTTCTTTCACCCTGTCGAGCAGCAGATTTGCTAACGTAAGGAAGCAGCAAGACTTCAAACAATTTCCCCCGGTATTCAGTGCTTCCCCACGCAGCTCTTTACCTACAGGAGTCTGGTAAAAAACAGCAGAAAAACGTGCACGAACAGATCGTTTGCTAATACTGCAGTTTTGCTGTATTGGTTTTTCCCCAAACCTGACTTGGTGCCTCGGAATGAAAACAATGAACAACGACTCTGAACAGCGGCACTTTCATCATCACTGGCTTACAGTATCATTTCTTCGGACACTTCTGGTACCCGCACGCTTTTCATTCCGCATATCTTAATTAGTCCAAGCAGGCTTCCCGACGGATACTGGAAGAATCACTCAGAACAAGCAGCACGTGGTCAAAAGCCCAAACCGCGCATCACAGCCTTGAACTAAGGTGGGAGGCAGCTGCCCAAGTCCCCTGACACTTTGCCATTAACCCATGGCAGACCTGGCTCTGAAGTCAGCTCCTGGGAGTGAGATCACCCTGAACATGAAAGAGATTGCTCTGGGTTAGAAGTGGAGGCTGCTGTGCCCCCCTGGCCCCGAGAAAGGTGCACTGCAGGTTAGAGGGTTAATTTGAAGGAGTCTGGTTTAGGGTCTGCTGGGAGGTAGATCGGTTATTGTCACCCCTTTGGATTTGCTCCAGGGTATTAGTTGTTCTTCGTTCTTTTCCACGACAGAAACTCCCTCAGACTAAGACAAAAGTTTGTGTTTTTTTTTAAACCTGTATCAACACATTTTTCTTTCATGATTTTAACAGAGTATTCCTGGGCCCTGATTATGGTTTTTACCACCACAATACCAGTAATGCAGAAATCATCATTTTTAGGCCTCTCTAAACCGCCATACTGAGCTACTACTACTATGAATTGAAGAACACTTCAAACTAGGAAACAGCCAATCTACTCATCACAGATGCTTTCACGTCTACTGCTACAGTTTTCCACGAAAATTAAGTGAAGCCAGACCTCAGCGATACAGCGCAAACTCCAACCATGTGAGAAATTAGATCATGAAGTAAAATTTTGGTTCAATGAGCCACAAGTAACTAATGAGATTCCGTGTTCTCACACAAGCCCACTGCTTGCACAGCCACGGAGGGACCATCCGCTGGAGTACCTCTCCTCACGTCCTACAAGGTTTTAGTCTGCTTGTGCACATTGCCCCCTTGGATTAAACCCAGCATCCAAAGGGATGCAGGAATCCACTTACTTACACGTGAAGGAAATCCTACATGTCGGTGCCCTTCAGCAAGGAGGATTTAGAGAGCTGGCGTCCGGACAGGCACCCAGCTGCAGCTGGAAAACAGCTCCGGAGACGGGGATCAGCAGAGCTGCTGCAGACCCCACGCCCCAAACAACCTCTGAAGAGGTTAACACAGCTTCGTGGCCGTGTCTTCTACCCCAGGCGAGGTTTTGACCAACTCCATCAGTACTACCTGCCTGTGGCTTCAGCCGGTCAGCAGGGACAGCAGTTGGCCACCGAACCAGGGACAAGGGTGGGTGAGCATCTGGAGCAGCTGTGGGAGCATACGGTCTGCAGCTAGCAGGATGACGTCCTCGCCATTAATCCCAAGAGCCACACGGGTCGCGGGAAGTTTCAAAGCCGGATCTGCCTGTTTCTGTGAAGAGAGGGTACGGCATCCCCCTGGGGCGGAGCAGGAGATCGTTCTCGCAGAAACTGCTGAGCTAGCTGATTGCTAATTGCTCACTGCTCGTTACCACTGATGATGGCTGAAAACGATGGAAACATAAACCGCATCGTTAAAGTGAGTGCTTGTAGAAGCCAAGCTACACAACTCCTGTTTTACAATCACACATTTGGAAGTGCCTCCAAAGAGAGTTTCTCCCCACTGCAAGAAGCAGGTGGGAAATTTGCTTAATGGATTACCACAGACCATCTCTCATCCCCCCAAACCATCTTCAGTTCTTGGTCACCAAAATGAAACCGATAGGCTCACCCAAATGCCACGGGCAGGGTTTGGAATTACTTCGCTCTGGAAACAATACGGGAAAAACGCTCCAAAATCCTTCCCCCCGAAATGAAATCACCTCCACAGGGAGCAGTGAGCCACGATGCAGCTCCTGGGCAACCTCCCTACCCAATAGAAACCTCCCGAGAACCGTGGGTGGGCAAGAAGGCAGGACCAGCACCTGGTTAGACAGCGGGGGCCAGTCCCAAGCACCAGGGTCACCTACGAGCTGGCGGTCTGGGAAGTGAGGAAGGCTCCAGCTGACCATCCCACTCCAGAGCTCCCCTCCAGGTCTTTTCCCACCACTTGAAGAGAACGAGACGATATTTTCCTCTTCACAAGGCATATTCTGCTCCACTTGAAAACCATGTGCCTCCCCCCTCCCAATGTTGATTCTGATCTAAAAATATTTAAATAGAAAAATAATATAATTACGCTCCTATCTTGTTTTCTGTGTTTTTATTCTCAGGCTTTTAGAGAAGGAATTTAGCTATATCAAAGTATCAAAGTCCTAATTATTTCATTGGAAGTGAAGATTTTTCATATGATGATATGATCCCAATTGGCAAAATAAACATAATTATCAATTTTACTAGAAAACAAAATCAGCAGCTCTTCAAGGCTCTGTGGGCTCCAGTTAGCAAATATTTTTACAGTTGATCACTCATCGCAAAAGGCTACTCGTTATCCTGGTACGTAAAGCTGCCCCAGTTTCAGCAGCAATCTAAGTCACGCTATGGCTCTCCAAGATCTCCATCGGCTGTCCACAGGAAAACCGCAGAGTGAATGAAAAGACCCAGATTTTATAGTTAGATTATTTTGACTTGATTGTGACCTGCTGTGAAATCCTGCAGCTGTGGTTTCCTTTCTTAGCTTTTCGAGCAAGTTCTGGGGGTCAGAAACCTTGGGTACGGATATTTAAAAGCTAAGAAAGAAAGTGAAAGGATTTCCCCAGTTTCAGTTCCTTTTGAAAATCCTCCCTTCACTGAATCCAAGGGATATCGCTGGGATCTTCTGTTATTTTTGTGAGCCTGAAAAGGTACGACTTTTTTTATTTTTAAATAAAAATAATATAAAGGAACACCAAAATATTTAGACGCAGCTGAAACTAAGATTTATTCCTCTTTCTTCTCCATAGGGGTTGTCATGCGTTTCAGAATTGTATTTAATTCTGCCTTTGAAGCACTGCGAGATTTCCCTTCCATTTCGCGAGCACCTCCTGGAGTTGCAGTATCTTTGTTTCCCATCCCTGAAATAGCAGTGGTAGCTCTCAAAAATGTCACGGTGATGAGTCGCTACTGCTCCAAGGAAGGGAAAATGCCCCTGCACTGGCAATGGAACTCCACCAGCAGACCCGCCAAGAGGCCCTCGGGGGCTGAGGGGCGCTGAGTGCGCAGCCAGCACCACCCTCAGCCGCCGGGACGGAACAGGGCACAGGGGAGGCAAGAGAGATGGAGCATCTCCTCTG
>NW_010407959.1:7702-12412 GCF_000710305.1 Buceros rhinoceros silvestris | reverse complement strand
GGGGAGCCAGGGAAGTTGGAGCATCTCTTCGCCCTTCCCACGGCTCGGCAGGAGCTGCTGCCTCTGACACCACATATATTAAATTTAGAACCCCTGACAAAACATGTCCTTCAACATTAAAAAAAGTGACAGGGATAAAAACCAAACAGGAGAAAGTCAAAGCCAGGCGGTACCTGCACGCCAACGGCCTCGGCGGGGAGCAGAGGCACGTCCCGCGCACGAGGACCTGACCTTCCTCCTGCGGCTCTGTCACCACAAAGTCACGCTGATGCCTCCTACGGACACGGAGCTGAGCTGCCATAAAAAGAACTCGTTCTTTGGCTACTCACAGCCCGTACTCTTGACAAAACAGCCAATCGCCATTTTTCCCTTTGGCTGTTGGAAGTGTTCGACGGCCTGCGGAGTCAGCGGGACACACTCCCACACACCACCTTTAATCACGCGTGGCGTCTGCAGCGTGACCATTCCAAACGACTCGAGTCAAAGGAATTAGCGTCTTCCTTTCCAGTATCACCTTGTTCCTTAAGGCAAAATCCAATTAGAAGTTTAAATAATAACTAAATGAAAATCTCTTCAATCTTGAGTCATGTACTCCATGATTTCCACCTGTCTTCCACGTGCCTCTCTGTTAAGCTTTCTCTGCCATGACTGCTTCTTACCAGAACACCTCAGGTTTGCTATTAGGTGATGAAGCATAAAACACGATTTAAATACAATAATTTCAAGAGCAAGCAAAGAACATTGCATTTATCTTCACTAACCTTGAATATGACTGTCCCATCTAATGGAAAAAGTGATTGAAGAGACTTATTTTAGCTTCCTATCCCAAGGCCCCCATAAAAGCTGAATGGTAATTTAATTAGTTTCCTTTCTGGTGATTAACTAGGAATTTCTGATCATTTAATCTGAGTGCCCTTTGATTCATTAAGTATCTGTTTCCACTTTTTTTATGAGGTTATTAAATAACCCTGCCCAGGTAACCACGGGCATTGGTATTCAGGACCGCTAAGAATTTGGTATGGATCAGGTCAGAAATATGCACGATGTGCACTGGATTTCCCAGCCTACCCAGGACCCACCTGACTAGATGATCAATTGGCAGTTAATTTATTCTGACAGAACCGGCAAACTGCGAGTCAGATCCTGTGATGAGGAAAACAGCTGCAGACCCACGGCCGCAGTTTTCACCTTCTGCAAACCCGGCCCTGCCCTCCCAGCCTGATCCCCAGGGATCACCGACGTTCGCGCTGAACCAGCCGTGGGTGTCGATGCAAACCCGGAGTGAGTAAAGCTCTGGAGATTCTCCCACCCGAGAACAGCCTGAGCAGAAGCTCTGCTTCTTCAGAGCCGTTTCTCCTGACCACAGCAGGGCACTCGGCCTCCCGATACCCTGCGGGAACAGGCAGGCAGTAGCTGCTAGCCTAGCTCATAAAGGATGATTAAATAAATCTATTGAAGTGCTATGAAGACTTAGAGTGCTATATACTTAACTTTTTATTTCGATTTAAAGCATATTATAAAGACTGTACATGCTCTCCAGACACCCATACGGAAAAAAGAGGAAACTTATGCGCTGTTAAAATGTTGCTTAGCAGCGTAATGTGATAAGAAAAGTTAAACTATCAGCCAGCTAATACTGCAGCAAAATATATTTCATCAACTCCACCCAAACCTTTGCCCTTGCAGCTCTACAAATGGCAAGAATGAAAAGCATGTCGGAAGGCAGACACGAAGGTTGGCTTCTCCTCATTCACGTCATTGAAAATGAAGAGAAAATGTAAGTATTCGAATCAGACAAAAGACACCAGGCCAGATTTCTGAGCAGAAGATGCTGCGCTGTATTTATAGCCATTATGCCAGAGCAGTAACGTAGGATTTGGTTCCTTGTATTAAAAAACCCAGCGGCTGAACGGTGCCTCAATTCTCTTCTCATTTGTTTTGATTCCCAGGTAAGATGGATACACGGATGGCTTCAGGATCATCCTGAAGGGATTCCAAGGACAACTCTACATACAGTGATACCCACCTCCAGCACAGCACATGCCACCCCTCGACACCCAAACAGTGGCGCTCCGGGGAAGAACAGAAAGTACTAAGACCTGCCCTCCCTCTTCTTCCAGCGCATAATGATGTGCCAAGTGCCGACGCCAGCCTTGTCAGAAGGGTTCTGCAGGGGACCAGAAGCGTACTACATATTCTCATGGGTATTCTGCATCGACAGTGATGACATGTTCCAATTTTAAGAATAAAGAAACATTTTTAAGAGCTGTAAAAAATAGGGTAGAAACATGAAAATCCCAGTTAGTGTGGAACCACTAAATAAATGCTGCCTTATTAACAATAAAGGCTTTAAGGACTTAAAATTGGACCTAAAAGCCATTGCACTTAGACCCTGACATACAGACAGAAGCTGTAAAATGGCACCGAAGGCACGTCCCAACACCAACTGCCAACCTTAGGCAGCCAAAAGCCAGGCACAAGGCTGCTTTCCTCCCCGCCCATGCAAATAGCAGGATTGCTTTAATTGCCATAAGGCGTTTTCATTCTTTTTAATCAGTTGTATTGTCTTTGTCTGTGGGATTCTGAGACACCTCGTTTCCCTCCCTCAACAACTGCAAGGAACAGAAACCTGTTTTTTTTCTTTAGGCGGAAGCTGAGACACCTGTATAACCCCACATTTGACAGGACTGTGACAAAACCTTTCAGCTCTGACAGTTCAGGGGTAACACTGGGCTTTGGGACTGACCAATTTCACTTATTGCCAGCCCACCCCTGCATCCCGGCTGGAGCCAGGTGCCCCCACAGCGGCGGTGCAGCGTCACATTTGTCACCTTTAACAATAATTAAACCATTTCTCTGCCTGAAATCATATCAAAGGCAACGGAGCAACTCAGGGAGAAAGGTGACAGCCTTCCACCAACAGATCATGGAGTGTTTTCATTTTATCGAAACACAGCTCCCTAAATCAAGGCTTCCCTCTCCGGTGCTGGAAATGCAAGACGGATCTGCATGAGGCACGAAAGGAAAACTGACAACAAATAAGGAATGTGTCCTACTTCCCCAGCATGACGTACAGCCCAAGCCGCCAGCACCGTTTGCCTGCAAACCAATTCATCCTGTAGCGCTGTTCCTTGCCATGATGAAGAGCCAGAATTTCGTTGTTTCAAAGGAAGTCTGGCTTTTTAATTATATCGAAGGCTTTTCAGAGGATAACGTAAAAGGTGTTATAATTCTAATTGTGCATTAAGAAAAAGTGTCACGATGCTAAAGATGTATCAGCTGGTGTTCAGTGAAACAATACAAAGATGAGAGCACGAAGGAAAGGCTGCAATTAGTCAGTGTAAGCCAAGATAGTTAATCATCCTGTTGGACTGGAGAACGATTGCTGGTTTGAATTTTAAAGCATGTTACTGTCTCTCCTTTTCTCAATGTGCCATTTTGTAGGAAGGGAGCCATGAGTTATCGTCGTCTCCGCAAGCAAAGTTAAAAACAAGCTCCAATCCAACCATATTCCCAGAGCAAGGTCTAGCAGGTCATCAGCCACGTCTTCAAGGAAAGGCCCTAAGGATGAACCACGCATACCGCCGGCACTCACAGCTTCCAGCGTGCACGCGATGCTGCGAGGACTAAGAATGGGGGTAACAGTCACAGGTTCATGAAGTAGATCCGTTCATCCACTGAGTAAAGCGCAGAACCAGCTCTTCTGGCTGGCTGCCCCTCCAAAAACCAAAATAAACCAACCCCCCTTGAGAGGCAGCAGCCTCTGCGAACGGGCAGCTTGCCCGTGCAGCCGCTGGGGAACAAGCCGCTGGGAAGAGTAGGTGAAACTAGAAACACACAATATTAGATCAAGGCGAGCTCTGGTCCTGAGCCGGTGCTGTGCTCAGCAGGGGAACCCAATGGTGGGCTTGACACCGGCTGGAAGGAGACATAACCAGACTGCAGTGGATAAATGTGTTTTGTAGAGGCTTGGAGGTGCAGAAAATATTACGGAGGTGAAATTATTACCACTGGGAAAGAGAAACTGTTGAGGAAGTTGCTTTAGAGCGGAAGCTAAACACGGCAGATGAGTGTCCCTCACACAATGGCTGGCGTGGTCCAGCCCTGCTACCAGAGCACACGAACCGCAGCCCTTGTGGTACCAGGAGCACCGAGCCGTGCGGTCACAGCACGCTGAGGTCCGCGTGGCTGATGATTCCCTGCCCAGTAAGAAACAATTCAGGAAAGATTCAATACCACAAGATCGAAACTCAGCCCTTACAAGAAGGAGCCTTTAGTCTGAAGAAGCACTCCTCCAGTCAGCGTTTCCAGTGGCCCATGCCCTGGGACCACGGAGGAGTGCTGGGACAAGACTGCAGAGAGCAGGTTGGAGGGATGCAAGGTTTATCCAACGGTCGGGGCCGTTTAGCCGCTCAGCTCTGCGGACACTGGAGAGAAACTCAGATTCAAATGTTCTACCAGCCTCCCAAAGGGAGTCACCCATTGCTGGTAGGGATTTCCCAGAGCAGCTGTCCCGCGCTGCACTATTGCTTGGCATGAAGCCAAGAACACAGTTTAAAGTCTGGCTGGGACAGGAGCGTTGTCTTGGTCCTTCAGATCGTGTTGCACATAGCATGCCCCCAGACTGCACCTGTATATGCTGGCTACCCACGGAGAAGGATTTCCGTTTGTATCAGTAGCAGCGTCCCTTGTGAGGCTTCCGCTGAAGCA
>NW_010407959.1:2664-7608 GCF_000710305.1 Buceros rhinoceros silvestris | reverse complement strand
GAAGCACGTGGCTGGGCTCGGGCCACGGGAGGCCTCTAGGACACCCCAGTATGAAGTTAGATGAGGATACAGTGGGAGAGGATGAAGATGAGAAAGAAATTACAGCGGGGATGCATTGTTCCACGACCATAAATCCCTTTTGGGCCATAGTCCACTTGCTGTTACCATACCCACATTACTGGAATACATGTGAGAAAAAGCAAGAGAAAGATTAAAATGTTCAATCATTTGCAAACGCTCCCCAGATGAATATGAGTATGCGTTGGAAGAACAGTTCTAATACAGAGAGCTCCACCGCAGTCTAATCTTGCTGGGAACATGAAATGCATTACGTGGATGGATGCGTCCGGGGGTTTATCCGGCTAAGGAAGCGCATTCCCACAGCCAGCCTGCATGGGCTCCTGTCCCAGCCTCCAGCCCGGCCCTGCGGTACCTGCAGCATCAGCCACGCGCTGCAGAAGAGCATAACCTGATCTAAAAGGTGTTTGATAGTGCTCCATAAAAAGTCCCCATTAGCTGTCGGATGAAAAAACGTGGGCACAGTTACACACTGATAGTACCAAAAGCTGCATTAATATTAAGGGAAAAGCCATCATCACCATCAGATGAGTTTCTTCAGAAAATTCTGCACTGAAAACCTCCTGCAGTGCCATGAGTGAACAATTTCCACCTCTATTAACTCACTTCACGTCCATTGATTTTTGTTTTACCGCTTGGAAAAGAACCATCCTGCACTTCTCCTGGACAGATCCCAAGAAAGGTATTTGCTTTGTTTGTACTTTTATGGAGCATTGCTACCTTTTCCTGGAATTTTATTGCCCTGTAGATGAGATCCAGTGCCGAGAGCCTGCTTTTATTTTCACCGTGATGGAGCTGAAGCGGCAGTGGTGATAAAGCCCATAGCAAGGCACTTGCCCTCCTCATTTTCCACTGAAAAACACTTAGTACTGTCTCTTTAAAAGCCTTCCTTGCTGAAAACCTCACTGATGAGACGATTTTATTTACCAATTTCCTGGGATGAGACACGGGAAGTTTGTAGAGGCCGTTCCCTCCAATGGCAGAGAAATCGCAGGCTGCAACGTTCTGCGCTGGGCAGAGCCATCCCAGTCCAAGAGGCACGAGACTGGTGAAACACTGACGGACCACGCCTGAGCCTGAGGGGCTGTGGGAACCGCGCGTTTGGAGGCGCCAAAAGGGAAAGTCAGAAAGACTCGCGAGGGATCTGTGCTTATTTCCTGACCTTGGTGGTACAGCTCGCGCCAGTCACTTCAATTCTCTGCACTTGACGCCGACTTCAAAGGCTGCTGCTGTAAGAAGGGACAGTTGCAGCAATTCCATGTTTCACTGCTCACGTGGTGGGTTAAACCAGAGGCCCCCCCAGATGGCTGTACTTCTTGCAGGAAAGCAGAAACAACATTCAGCCACAAACACTTTTGCTAGTCAAGCTCTTCCAGACATCGCACTCAATGCACACAGACTTCAGTGCACACAGACCATTTTTTCACATGGCCCTGAGGACCAGAGGCAAAACACCGCTGTGACATCCAAATCTCCTTCTCAGCCCACAAAGACACGGAGATGGCCGCAGGCGTTCCCAGGGCGTTGTGTCCCAGGGCGTTGCGTCCCAGGGCTAACAGGGTTTTGATCATCTCATCCCTTACAAGAAACATTAACGTAACACCAGGGCATCTAGAAAATTAACGAAGATGTACAAACCCTCTTTCAATTAAATTCCACCACGCTGAAAAGGTCACTTCCCTCCACATGGTTTTCCTTTTTGTCTCTAGAGAGAGGAACAGAAGCGGCAAACCAACGAACTAAATTAAATCTCTTAAAATAACTTTCTCTTGGTGACCACCAACACACCCCAACATCTGCTTTTCTGACCAACTCTCGACAGAAGCAGCCAGTGCCACTTCTCTTCTTACACCAAACCAAAGCCACCTTAAAGCATCTTTCTTCCAGATTTTTGGAAAACTGATGGTACTTTCAGATTTTTAGCGTTTCTATGTAACGGGATGCAGCGAACTTGAATTATTCAAACCACATCTGTCTAATCACAGAAGCCTTTTCAAAGATTCGTTAGCTTGAAATACCATTTCAGCTTTTCTGCTGGGTTTTTTCTCCCCACTCTCCCACACACAGTATGCCAGCAAGAATAACATCTTCCCACCCTTCGGAGGGACGTGGCGCAGGACCTGCTACATGCTCACCCTCAGACACAGAGCTCAAGTCTAGCGAAAGGTTTGCGTTGGGTTTGTTTGCCGTACAGCAAGTGAACAGGATTCCCCTACTGGCGAGCCTGGAAAATGGGCTGATCACCGGGACCAGGCTGTAGCTGCACTGAGATTTTACACCCCCACCCCCACACTGGGGAATGCTGCTTCAAGAAATGGGGTGGAGACGCAGGGAGCAACTTCCTTCAGCTTTGTTACGGAATTACTTGATTTCTACCTAGGAAATCAATTTCTCATTAAAGCAAATGCCGTGTATTTAAAAAGAGGAGGATGAAGAACTGCACCTTCCCTCCCAGGAGTACCACCACCGAGCAGAAAAAACACGGGATGCTGCAGAGCTTTAGCAGACAGAGGAAGCTGAAACCCAGCTCTCCCCATGGCACCCCCAGCCTGCATGGGGACCCCTGCGCTGCCTATCTGAGCACTGCATGCCTTTAGAATGATTTCCCCCATAGTTCCCATCACTATCATTATTGTTCCCATCACTGTTATCATTATTAATATTATCACTGCTGTTGCTTACAATCCTGATAATCCACATTTCTCCAGGGAATTTCCCCTCCCAGCAGGACAGGCAAAAAGATTTTCCCCTCCATGACAGAATGCCAGGAAAGCTCTTCAGCGTGACTCTCGTGTGGAACTTGCTGCCTCCCAGCCTCAATTCATAGGGGGGTGGGATTTTTAAAGGACGTTTCCCAGGTTTAGTGACCTCTGAAAGCTGGGCAGCCACGGACGACGCTCGCTGCAACCATCCCGACACTGCCAAGTCAGAGGATGCAAAACCAAACGTGGCGGAGAGTCGATGCGATGATAGCCGTAACCTGAAATGATATACCGAGATTGCAAACTGGAATGCAAGATACAAACCAGCTCTGACTCGCCAATGATCTGGGGAAATAAAGGAAAACTAAAACAGATGAAGTAATGAATTTTAAAGCTGATGGGTCTGGGAGGGTTTTTTGACACCCACTGAAATTGGTGGTAAACTCCTCACAAAATTATTACTTAAAAACCTCTTTTCAGCTAAAGGCAAGGTTTTTATAGCCTCTTCCTGGATATTACTTGTGTGTCACACAAGGCAGTAAAATAAAGCTGCGCTCTGCAGCATTGGTGGTTACTTGATGCTTCACGTTTTCCCTAACATGCCCTAGTGGCAGTTTCCCCAAATCTTTTTCTATCTAATAATATCATCATAGATTTGCCTTCTGCTTTCCAAAGAAATGAAACGCAGAACTACGCCTCACTGGGTACCAGCAGAAAGTGCTGCTTCTCTTCACGCCAGTTTTTTTGCTTTTCTACAGCACTTCAGCATCTCTTTGAGCATCTGGAGGACGCCGGGTTTCTCCTACCACCCGCCCATGCTAATCAAACCTGTGCTCAGAATAAACACCAAACCCCAGAAACATCCCTGCGTGGAACCAAATGAATTATCTATTGGGCAGGGAAAAAAAATGCATTGAAGGATGAAAGTGCCTTTTCTAGTAGATAAATGCTGATCCTGGCAGGTCAGGGCTGGGTGGGTGCCTGGCTCCAGTGGTCCAGGGAGCCCCGATGCGCACCCTGAGCGCGTTAAATCCAGATTTCCCAACACAGCACCAACAGAAAAAAGTCTTTAATTTCCAGAGGATTTGTTAAGTAGGTGTTTCAGGCCTCCAGAGCTTCTTCCTCAGTCTCAGTCCTTCATACTAATGCTCCCAGGGATAGAGTTACGCTAGTAAAATGACATTTCTAACAAGTTGGTATTATACGGGAATCCTGAACGACCTTGGCCCGCCTGCCTGATCCCAACCGGCTAAAAAGCTCTTCTGGCACGATTCTCGGGTTATTCATCTTTTATCCAGGTGTATGCAAGTAGCACTGAGTCATGCACCACGAACAGATGGAAAGTATCTTATATTTACGAGCTGCCATCTCTTTTTTTTTTACTTTTTTCTAGAAATTAATTTTTCATTAAATTACTTTGAAAATCTTTGCATTAACTTAATAACTTCATTCAAGGAGGAAAGATAATCTAGAAGAGGCAGTTTCTAAGAAAACAACCACAGGCTTGTCTCTGCTTCCTTCAGTGGGGAGCATCACCCACTGCCTCATTTTACGTGATGAACTGCTACAGTTTGTAACCACAAGCATTAAGGAAAAACTGGTAGTACTGGCTGTCACAGGGAAGGCGTATCAACAAAAAGGGGGATATCCTTGGGACTCCGACCCCCAGAGGCATATTGCCAAGAAATTTGTCCTTCCTACCTTCCTGTCCTCCCTGGCCAGAGGAAGCCAGCCCTGCTCGTGGCCAGGGAGCCTGGCGAAACTCCTGACCCCAGGAGAGGGGTTTTCCCCGCCGTAACCCAGCTGAGATGTGCCGGTGCTTCCGCACCCCACGAGACTTTGCCAAGTCCAGGTGAAGATGTAATATTTCAGAGCACAGAAAACAAGTCCGCGGTGGGTGCTTTGTCAACGGATTTACAGGTTTTGAGTGTTTCAGGTGTTTAAGTGCATGTCCTGGCGAAACTCCTGACCCCAGGAGAGGGGTTTTCCCCGCCGTAACCCAGCTGAGATGTGCCGGTGCTTCCGCACCCCACGAGACTTTGCCAAGTCCAGGTGAAGATGTAATATTTCAGAGCACAGAAAACAAGTCCGCGGTGGGTGCTTTGTCAACGGATTTACAGGTTTTGAGTGTTTCAGGTGTTTAAGTGCATGTGAACTGCACTTG
>NW_010407959.1:0-2523 GCF_000710305.1 Buceros rhinoceros silvestris | reverse complement strand
AAGAGCTGGGAGCACAGCTCAAGCCCCGGTTGTTCACAACAGACTGCTGGGAGAAATCCCGTTCTATAGTCATATTAAAATATAAAACAACAATTAACAAAGAACCAACAGCAATATGTATTTCTGAAGCTACTAGGAATTAGTGCAAAGGTTTTTCTGAGTCTCACGCTGGTGCTTGGGGGGATCCAGAGCGGTGCCATCGTTAGGGCTCTCTCAGCTGCAGCAGCAGCAGCCCGGCAGCGGAGCTCCTGCTCGCAGGATGAAACACCCAGGGTATAAACCGAGCACACTCCTGCTGGGGCATACGCTAAACTGTGCTTTTCCAAGCCTTCTAAAAACCACACCAGAAAAGAACAGCTAAAACCACATTATTTACACAGCCAAGTCAGGTAACCTCATAAATTAAGAAATACCAAACCCAAAATAACTCCTTCCACTCAGTCTCAGCAAAGACATTTTAAGTGCTGCTTCTTCTTTGTTATCGCTCATCCGGTGAGATGAAAGGGTGAAATTAGGGGCTGTTCTCTGAATGCTGACATTTAGAGAGGCGGTGAACTTCTCCGATCAGGATACTCCTGGTATGGGATCTGTGGATAACGACTGCACACACGATGCACGAGGATGGCCGCACAGATGTTTGACAGTACCTCTCGATATACACATCAAGGGCGAATTTGGCCACTGACAAACCAGATCGGGTCTTTCACCTCCACTGACGTGGGCAGAAAGGGGACAGAGGAAACAATTTGGTCCAAAATATTTTCCCTGATGGCTTCACACACGCACTGGCGCTCTGTCATTTATAGGCATGAATGATTTATTTCTCTATTACCAGTTACCTCCTTTGATTAAATACATTAGTGCCTTTTAAGTTATTTCAAGGCTACAGTCATTTTAAAATTAAATGATCCTCCGAGTACCCTTTGGGAACTGCACGCTAAACTGACATTTCCATAATGCAAAAAAATTGCACTTGTGCTCATTTTATTTAATTAAACTGTACTCTTTATCACGTAAACCGAACGGGAGAATATTAACCATGTTTTTTTTACTTCTAGAAAACTGGTAAAATAGAAACTGGAGGCCCTTTGTTGTCATGGTCGGATTTGCTCTGTATTCGAACAGCTGACAGCTTAAACTGGCGCATTACGCAGCTGTAATTCCATTCGGCTTCAGCAAAGGTCCCCAAAAGACTGTTTCCGTGCTTTACCCTCCTAACGATCGATTATGTCCAAGTAGGAAACTTCTCAAAAACTTTTCTCCCTTTAAGCTGTGCGAGAGGTCTGAATGTAAATGGCACATTGAAGGCCTCACTTTTCTGTCTCCGTGGAGCCTTTAACAGCAGCAGCTCTGCTTTTGAAGAGCACACAAAAATACTTCTGGCCCGAAAGAAAGGAACGAAGTCAAAAAAAGAGGGAGATAAAAGCAATTTCAAGTCCCAAACCTACAGAATCCCCTCAGTCTTGGTCTATTCTTTAGAACTAAACCTCGTTTTGCAAATCAAAGGACCAGCTGCTAAACCCGCCTCAAAAAAAGAGGTAGGTCATGAATGAAGGCTAAGAACGTCCAAGGGACGCTGGCCCTGCTGTGAAGCAGCCCCTCGCTTCCTCTGGCTCAGACCAAGAGTCTCCCCGTCCCTGGACTGACCCGCAGCTCTGATGCCCACAGACAGTCTCGCCCCGGGACCACTGACCAGAGGGGCTGGACCTCCCCAGGAGGCACCGCTGCCCGCCAGAGCCCGCGGGCTTCACCCTCCAGAAGGCTGCTCTGCCCGTCGGGGTGGAGGGAGCTCTCGCACTTGCTGCCCTGCACAGCTCCCACCCAGCCAAGCGCGGTCGGTGCTTAGAGAAAGCAGAGCCCATCCTCTCGTGTGACGTTAGATGTTACTGGGAAAGGGGCAAAATAAATTATCACTATGGGTAAAACTTCTTAAAATCCAGAAGTTCCCATGGGAGGCTTAAAAGTAGATTCACAATCATCCTCAAAACATTTTTAGCTTTCACTAGTGCTTAACCACAGGTTTTCCCGTGTGAAAAGACCCTCCAAACTGCATTTGTCGTTCTATCTGTATGGTTTACTTCCCTTTGTGACCTAAATGATGGCTGCTCTGTAAAACTCGTCTGGACCAATTACTAGATCAAGCAGCTAATCACACAATTTGTCTCCCCATTGCAGCTCTGGGTCGCAGTAGAGCTCCTGCCACACACCCAGCCCGAAGGTCTCGGCCCTGGAAAAGTTATTAAGCAGCACTGCCCAAGGACGGCACAAAATCAGGGGAAAAGTAATTCAGTTAGAATGAACCCATCACTTGATCCACCAAAAGACAACACACTTCACACCTGATAAAAATCTCAGCTTTTCAGCCCAAAACAACAGGTGTCTTGGTGATAAAAGTCAAGACAAAAGTGCTAAAGCCTTTCACATACTTTCTCCAATTCCTACAGCAACGGAGCTTTGACAGAGGGCTTCTGACTGCTCAATTTGATGGCCAGGTGTCGCGGTTTGAGAAGGGGGGTATTTTCC
>NW_010407958.1:0-7749 GCF_000710305.1 Buceros rhinoceros silvestris | reverse complement strand
TATAAGTATATATAAAAATATATTATATGTGTGGGTGTATGTACCAGTATGTATTTTTAAAAGAGTTTATATTTCAGCACCCTTTGTTCCACCTACAAAAATTCATTGCTGACAAATTTTGCAGGATAGTTCTGCCCTTTGGTTCTTCAAAGTGCGTGCCTGTTCAGAGAGGGCATGGGCTGAGAGATTTAAAAAATGCAGAATATCCTGGCCATAATTCATGCAGTTTGCTGCAACTAAAGATGTAAGTAACATTTCCCATCTTGGCTTCACCCCAAAGAATAATGACTTTCAGTTTTCATTCTGTCCTGGCCTGGGTTTTGGACACTGGGAAAGCCAAGAGCAAGGTTTCATTTAACTGGTTCCCAGACCATGTCATGATTTTGGAAAACAGTCTCTTCACCAAAAAATAAGGTGTTTTTCTGAGTTGGCTAGCCCAAACTTGTATACAACACTGAGTCTGGGTCACTTCAAATCCTTTCTTAGAGCATGTATTTTCTGTCTTGATGTAACAGCTTACAAAGTTAAATATTCCGAGGAAGAGTAGATCACACTGCCACAGTCCTGTGCATTCACATGTGTGTATATACACATGCACATATATGTGCACTATGTATACAGATACTGTACACGAAACACTCTCAGATAAGTAATAAGAGTGGCAGTATACAGGAGAGTATATAAAACCCTAGCTCTTACACTGGAAACATAAAACGTAACTAAGCCAAGTTTGCATTCTAATATATATCAAAGAGTGCACATTAAAATCTTATTTGCTTCCTATCTCTTATAAGAGATTTTTGTTAGTAAAAAGGACTGAAAAGCAGCATTTCACTGCCCACTGCTTTATCTTTATATATTTGTTAGCCATAGGTAATACTGGCAAAGCAGAACAAACCAAAAGACATATCTTCTGAAGAAGACTCGAAGGTGAACAGAGTTCTGCAGTCAAGCAATAGTGCCAGCGTAGGCTTCCCCGTCATTTCCAAAATAAGTGAGGAGTCAGAAAAATTTCAGTTCACACAAGGTCATAATGATTTCTCTCTCCACAAAATACACCATGATTTTAAAAGAGGGAAAATAATCCATGCCTTTCTCTTCACTGTGCCTGCAGTAGTAAAAGGGCGCCATGGGTGATGGTCTCCTGGAACACAGATCATCACAGATGTTGGTGGGTTATCCCCGGCTCGTTCAAATGGTCAGAGTTCATGCCACAGAAAGACAAACCAAGGAGCATGTAAAGACCTAAGGAAAATAACCAGCTAGCCTATCTAAAATTGATCCTACACCCTGAATCACTGTTGTGCTATAATAAATAGGTTGCTTTATTTTTTCATCCAGACTTTGTGTCCACTGCGAACTTCACTGAGCTTTCTGCTATTACAAGCCTGTAAGATTTGCTATCCCACCAGCCACCATTTCTTTCATTCCTGTGTATGCAGCAAACTGCCTGTAAAATATTTATACAAGGACTAGAAATTATAGGAAATGCGTGAAATCTAAACAAGGTAGGTGAGAGTGCCTTGATAATCGCGTATCATAGTAAAGACTCAGTGTAATTTACCTTAATGTGATAAGCACAGAAGTCCCAATTTTCCTGACAATTGCTTATCCGGTGTTTCAATATTTCTTTTCTTCTTTTAATACACTTCTAGGTAAAAAAGTTATTTCTATCATATCCACAGCAGGTAGATAATATCGATAATATATACATACCATTCACAAAAGTGCCAGGCCTTACTTCTATTGAAAAATGTAGTAGTGGAGTGTAATAAAAAGCATTCTCCCTTTGTGGAGGTGGGGAACAGCTAGCAATGTTCCAGAAGGCCTCTTTTTTTGTACTCCTCCTGCATTTTAAGAAGAGATCATATTCATTCTCACTTGCTTTTCAGTTTTGATTGAAGCCAACAGACACAGGCAAGAAATGAAACCTGCATAAATCTGACTCTGAACTGCAATTGTGTTTGTCCTCGGCTTCTCACTGAGGTGCAGAAGCTGTTCCTGAATACCAAGTTGGTCTCCTAACTAATTACTGCCAATATAGCTGGTTTGTACATATTAATTATATTTATTAATTGGATTCTCTTTATTGCAAATGCTTGGGGTATTTTTAATGCTATAAAATATGCTAGTCATACAGCATTGTCACGTGAACATTTCCAAAGTGATCTTGCCTTTTGGATGCTCCTAATTCTGCAGCCCCATTACCTTAGGACTATCTTTTTCACCAACATTTTCCGTTATAACTAACACATCAGTGGCTTTATCTGGTCCTGGAAACAGCCCCTCTGAAGTGTCGCTACCGTGGGTGGGACACAGAGGCACAAGTTTCAATACCCAATGAACTGCAGCTAAATATGAATCTCCTTCATGTGCTATCAAGAACTCATCCCTACTTGCCCCTGCAGCATGGGAGCATGTCAGGACAATGCGGTGATGTTTGATTTCCAGTGCATCCCATCTAGCTGCACTGAGGTTGCACTCACGGATCTCAGGGCCCCTCTCCCCGCATCTCTGAGGGCACTCTGCAACCAACTCTCTCTTCTTTGGCAGACTTCTTAAAGGTGCATTCAGGAAACGTTATTTTTAATCCAAAAAGCACTGATGAAACAAGGAAATTAAGGAGACAAGGGCATGAAATGAATGGCCTTTCAGTACAACCACGCTTGACCCCTGACCTCTCCTAGACTCGGTGCAGACAAGCCTGCCCATTTTATTTGCATAGAAAGTAAAAAGTGCTTCTGCACCAGAGATCTGCCAAAGCCTATGGAACATTTAAAACCTTGGGCTGGCCTTCTGGGTAGGGGCAAATTTTGCTCAGCCAACATCTTTATTATCTTGAAGTAATCTCCAACCTCTCGCATTTGGTGCTATGTGGAAAAATACCTCTACTGAGAGAAAAAAAAAACCCTGTTTATTTGAAAGGTCTAGACTGGATGGAATTTTCTTTTGCCATAGAATTATCCAGATGATATAAGTTGCACTGTAATTTCGATCTATGTGTGTCAAGGTTATATTCCTGTTCCCATCAGAGCCTGTGGCTAACAGTCCCTTGATTGTGGGGAAAGCAAGCCCTAGATCCAGAGGGAGTTAGACCTCTGTAGAGAGAAAAACAATTATAAGAAAAATTCTAACTTCATATCTATGGTAACAAAACAGAAAGGATCAGATAAAAATGAATTACAGAATCTTGAAAGCTTCAGGTCTGTAGGCAGTTACGGAGAATGAGCATGTTGTGTCTTCAACACTCTCTTTTGTGTACATGTTAGACTAGGAAATTGAAGTTTGATCCAGCAGTAAATCAACTGGTTACCACAAAATCCTATGCATTTAAATCTTGGCTTCATAAAAATGTCATTTATTGATGCAGTATAGAGACTCCACCTTCAAGTAGGTCATCTTTCAGGGAGCAAGTGTAAGTTGGTATCTGTTGACATTTGACGTGTGACATCATAAGCTTCTTAAAATGAATGAAATTCTGGTTTTCTTTTTTTTTCTTTTTCTTTTCCTTTTCCTTTATTTTTTCTTTTTTTAAGGCAAATGATTGCTGAAATCTTGCAAGGCAGAAAGATTTGTAAAACTGGCTAGTGATTTTGGCTGCCATGTATTTGGAGTATCCATTTCAACAGAATCTAAAGAGCCTTTTGTCAGGAAAAATTTCTGAAAATTGGACCTTCTCTCTCAAACTGGAACTCAAAACATGAGAAATGAATAGCATACTCTGAAAATCCCCAGCCATCATCTTCCACTTAATGATGCATTGCCCGATTATTTGCCGGAAGATGACCAGTTAGGAAGATAGATGTGAGTTTGATCCTCTTTCAGTATCAGTTCTGCTATTGATTTCTGGTGTGCCCTTGAGCAAGTCATCTTCTGTTAGGCTTCTCAAAGGTGCTCTTTGCTAGCCTCATCACGGGCATTACAGTCTGCTTTGAAATGATCCATGAAGCTTTCTGTGCCTCAGCATTACTGCCCGCTCAACTGAGGCTTCTATTGCAGAGGAATGCAATGACTGTGAGTACGGCACCACCGGCGTATAAAATAGACCAGTGGGACCCTCACAGCAGGACTACAGGCATTCTAACACAAAAATGATTATTTTCTGGATTATATTTCAATAACCAGACAAAATTTCAGGAACGTCTCTGAGAGAGCCTTCCTAATGGAGTGGCAGAAAAGCATAGAGGTGCTACAGCTTCTTTGGGTTGCTCCATTCCTGTTTGCCCCCGTAGTAACCGTGAGCTCTGGTGTTAAAACCCAGTGAGAGAAGCCGAACTACACAGGAAACTGAGGTTGCTCCCTGCTGTTAGTAAGAGGAAAACAGGACAAACTATTGGTTTATCATGAACGAAGCTAGTAAATCATCTCAATGCATTTCATTAAAATGAGAGATGTTATACAAGAATGTTTATTTTCACTGAAATGAGGCATCATTTTATTGTGTGCTCTAACTACTTAAAGCCATTATGTTGGCCATCTCGAATACACTTAAGGAAAATATCCTTACGGAATGACTTAATTTTAAATACCAACTGGAGAAGAAAGCTAGTATGAATAACAGTACGCTAAGTATACTATTTATAAATGTTGTTTATTTGTACATCCTTTGTGTATTTGTGTATTCATTGAGACTTTAACTTCTCATGAAAATTATCTCTGTATCTTATTTACTTGTCTGGAGTGGCTTCCCCTTTCATACCAGTAAACCAAACATATAATTGTTTAGAAACTCTATGGTCTTGCCAAAATATGAGCTCATGCACATGGAACGGGGCAGAAGTTCAGATCTCAATCTGGCTATGTAGGGCGGCACGTGCTGTCCTAAGCTTCTCTAGTGAAGTTGTTCATCTTAGTTGCTCTCCAGAGGCTCTTTTATTGGGAGAGAAAAAAGATCTGACTGCCAAGAAAGAGGACGATGCTGTCTGCAGAGATGTATCCAAGCTCTAATAGGAAAAACAGAATATTTCTTTTTTATTCTTTCTCCCCTTGTTCTGTGGGACTCTGGAAGAGAATATAATCCAAAAAAAGGTAACTCTCTGCAGGGCCATATTTGCCATTTTGGGCTGTCCTCCGGCTGTTCAACAAACTGTGCTGGGCTGCTGACTGCCCCTTTTTATTTTCTCTTTTTGCCACTTAAAGGAGCCCCAGATTCCTAGGTCACAGCCTGTTCTCTTCTTCTGTGCTCCTGCACTCTCATCCACCAAGCAGCTGCAACTGTAATCACAGTCTGCTTCAATGACACAAGTATTTTTTTGCACCTTAGAGATAACTCACAAGCAATATGCCATCATACATATGCCATCTCGAAGTGGAACAGGACACAAAACCCCACTTCCTTTTCCTTGGGCACACATTCAAAGGGCTAGTCACCAACAGAAAAAACCTATGGATTCAAGGAGAAATAAAGTTTTTCACCTTGCTCCAAAAGCAAGCAAAATATTTGTTAACATCTGTACGGAAGAAGAAAAAAAGGATCTGCTCCTTTTGGTTTCAATTACTCATAAACTGTGTGAAATCCAAATGACTAGAGAGCACCCTATAGCTCTCCCACACACTTCAGTGCCTTGGAGGACAAGGCTTTCAGCAGCCTGGGAGCACCCAGAGGTGGACACCACATTTTTTCCCTTGCTGTCACAGCTTTTAGGGTTTTTCTCTTGGAGTGCTGAATGGTACCTGTGCAGGGAGTTTCCAGGTCCGCCATATAACATGGGACCAATGTCCCTTCAGGTGCTCTTAACACGGTTGGGTTCTGGCAAATAAGAAGGTATCTACATTTTTCCTGCCAGGTACACCTTCTATCATCCCAGCTGGAATTTGTGGTTAGCTGCAGCTACGCTGCTGGCTCACACGGCATTGTTTCAGGCTTTCTCTTTTGATCAAAATGCTCAGTGTAAAATGCCAAAAGATGCTGGTGACCCAGAGTCAGCCAGGGTAGGTGGGGAGGCAGAAAGGCTCTGAATCCTGTGAGCCAGGGTCTTGAGAAGCTGTTCAGCAGCAGCTGTTTTGTACTGTGCTGTTTCAGGGGCACATCACAATAAAGAGCACTACAGAATCAGAACTTGACAGCGCAGCTTCTTTGCCACAGACAGGTCAGCGTTCAGGCAGTATTCCTCAGCACTTTGGAAGTCATCAAACCACAGACTCCTGTGCACATGCCCAAGATGCAGAGGAGCCATGCAATGTGAACGGCACACAAGAAAAGCTCAAGGTAGCCTTCACTCAGCCTATTCCAGGCCTGGCCTGGAATAGGTCATTGCAAGGAAACCACACTGTGAGAAGACCACTGCTGCTCCCTTCTGCAGAGGTTTGCTCTTCCCCAGGACTCAGCCACGTCTTACAGCTCATACAGCAAATTGCTTATCGGATTGAGTTTTCTTCCCCTTCTTGGATAATATATTCCACCCTTTCTTCATTTGTTATGGGGCACGGTCCATTTGGCAAGGTTCAGTGCACTGAGGGGTGGGAGGAGGTTGGCGCACTGTGCTCAGGTGCCTGCAGCAAGCAAGCCCCACGGCACAAAAGCGTTGGATGGGAGAAGGACAGGATGGCATAGGATGCAGAGCTGCTATTGGCAGGTTCTATAAAATGTGTGTCTTTAGACACATTTTGGGAGACAGTGCAACATAGACAGACACGCATATGCCACCTATAACACTCCTGGGAGCATGGCAGGAAACCAGCAGTTACAAATTAAAGCTAAAATGAGATACAATATCATCGCTCATTTCAAAAAAGTGTATCAGGCACTCAGGTCAGGCTCTCTGGGCAAAATTTGTGGCTCAAAAAATTTCTGCAGAAAATTTTGTAATTTTTCTTGTATTAATGATGACCTGTATTTTATCTTGATCAGCAGATATTTCATCTCAGACTAAGTATTCCCTCACTGTGTACCATAAGGGACTCCTAGATCCAAACTCAGAAGGAGTCCTGCAGAATGCATGCCAGCACTTCTTTGGAAGAGGTGAGGGATAACGCACTTACAGGGAAATCAAGGCTGTGCTTTCTTGTCTGGTGTCAGTTTGATTGATTTTATATGGAAGATCTGAACTTTTTTTTTTTTTTTTTTTTTTTTTTTTTTTTTTTTTTTTTTTTTTTTTTTTTTTTTTTTTTTTTTTGTGGGCAAGAGTAGTGAAAAGGGTAGTTGCAATTCTTTGCTTATATATTGGGGGTGGTGGGTAGTGGTGGAGGAGATTCTCTGAATTCCAGCGACAGTCCAGCCACAAAGAGCGTCAGCCTCTCACCTGCCAATATCTTCCAGAGGGAAAAAGCTGTATGGGCAGCATTCTGTCTTCCTCCTCAAGGCGTGGCACAAAGTGCATCTGAAATCTGATGGAGAACCTTTACAAGGATCCTGACAGCAATTCTGTTTTTACTCCCCTTTGATCCCCCCCCCTGCCAATATCTTCCAGAGGGAAAAAGCTGTATGGGCAGCATTCTGTCTTCCTCCTCAAGGCGTGGCACAAAGTGCATCTGAAATCTGATGGAGAACCTTTACAAGGATCCTGACAGCAATTCTGTTTTTACTCCCCTTTGATGTGCAGAAGTACTCTGTCAGCACTTTCTCCTCTTGAGCATCCACGGCATCAGGCACATGCAAGTCTACAGTTCTAGGAGCATACCACCAAGAAGGCGATGTATGTGTTACCTGTCTGCTTTTAGTATTATTCTCCGTCTTCCAATTCTGCATTGCTATTGATTCATTGTGTGCTGGTTGGCTGACTCTAGTTGTCGCGGTTTGAGAAGGGGGGC
>NW_010407957.1:0-278 GCF_000710305.1 Buceros rhinoceros silvestris | reverse complement strand
ACACCCAACGCATTGCCCGGCTGCCGGGGATGGCACAGCCACCAGGGAGCCCCCCTGCCCCAATGGGATGTGGGTCTCCAAGAGCAACACACCCTGTGCCGGGGACCAGGGACCCCCTGGCTCTGCCAGCGCCCTGCCTGTCCAACGCATTGCCCGGCTGCCGGGGATGGCACAGCCACCAGGGAGCCCCCCTGCCCCAATGGGATGTGGGTCTCCAAGAGCAACACACCCTGTGCCGGGGACCAGGGACCCCCTGGCTCTGCCAGCGCCCTGCCTGT
>NW_010407956.1:6085-8983 GCF_000710305.1 Buceros rhinoceros silvestris | reverse complement strand
ACCCGGGGACCGTGGCTGAGGGCAGGGCAGGGCCGGGAGCTGGGCTGCCGCGGCCACGGGTCGTTACAGGAACACGAGTAACGACAGACCCTTCGTGCCCGACCCACGGGCACCCTGACCCGCCGAGGGCCCTCGTCCTCTCCCAGTGTGCCCACAGCCACCAGCACCCTCCATGCGGCCCCCGCTAGCGCTGCCCTTCTGTCCCTTTCCTGGGTTTTCTCCCGTGGGGAACACTGTGGGCACGGTGACAACCCCGTGGCGTGGTCGAACCCTGCGGCCGGTCGCTGCTTTGCTCACCAGGGGTAACGGGGGCTCGGTAAAACCCGTCACGTCCCAACAGGTTTTATTTCGAGCCATGAGGATCTGAAGTAGGACCTGAGCGTGGGACAAAGCCCATGGGAGCACCAGCTGGGTCTGCTGGGCTGTTCGGCGAGTTTTGTGCTCAAAGCTTTATGGCCAGAGAGGGTTTGGCTCCGAAATGACACCGTGGATCTTTTCCTGTCATAAACAACACCCCAGGAGCGTTCCCCAGAAACACAATTATTTACGCAAACACACTAACAGCAGGAGAACAGGGTGAGTGTGTAAACCGACTGCAAATGATTAATGAAACGGTGATTAGCCTGAACAGCACTAAAGGGCTACGGGCAATTCGGTTCAGTACAGCCTGCATCACTGGTGACACCAAGGACAAATCCAGTCCTTCGACACTCGGTGGAAAATTTCATCAATGGAGGACAACGAACAGACAGTTTTAACCCGACACGACCGGTAAAATCGGGGCAGAGAGCCCCCACGCTGCCTGAACAGCACTGCCAGCACCAGCGCCCCGGACTCGCGCGGCTGGGGGATCTGAGCCCCCCGCTCCACCACGCTTCCTCCCCGAGGACCCGCCAGGGAAGCACAAGGGCCTCTCCCAAGCGCCATGTGCTCCATGTGCCCGTCCCTCGAGCGCGCTGTCCTCGCTGCCAACACGTGTCTGTAGCCAAACCCCCGTGACTCTGCCCCAGCCTCGAGTTTCCAGCACACGTGGGCAAAAGAAGCACAAAAGTCCCCCCACACACACCCACTGCTGGAGGACGGAGCACAGGGACGTGGAGGCTTGGGTCCATCCCACCTGGATGTTAACGGAAATATTTCAGCTCGGGTGTAGCTGCTGCTCGTGGTGTCTGTTCTGTGACACTTTCCTGCTGTTCTAACGATTCAGAATCTGTAAATTTTAAGGCGTTTCCACTCTGCCCGTGGGAACTCGGTGTGCAGCGTCTGAAGCACTGTGCCAACGGCAGCCCTCTTCTCCCAGACCTCCCCTGCGCAGCAGCGCTGGCTAATAAAGGGCTGTGTGAACAGCAACAGCAAATTCTCCTGGGCTGAAGCCCCGAGCAGCCCTGCAGCTCGCTCCCAGATGTTCGTTCCTGCACTTCAACGGAGTCCCGCTTCCGCCACTGAAAGACCTTCAGGCTCCGACAAGCTGGGGTCGCCCAGAAGTCCCCCCAGCAGGGCAACATGCCGCGCCAGCAGAAAGCAGGAACACCCAGCCCCTCCTGCATTGTTTGCCTGCCACAAACCTGCTGTTTCTCAGCAGAGAACAAGTTCTTCTCGCGTCATCCCTCCACCCATGGGTTCAGGAGATCAGACTCATCCTGAACTCGCTGTCCTCCTCAATTGCCGCTGTTTCAGTTCTTGCTGCTGGAGGGAGAGGCTGGTACAGGGCAGCTCAGACTGCCTGAATGTCCTGGTGAACTTGAGGCTACTGGCTTGGTACCGTGTGTCTGCAACTGGTGACGCTGACCTAGGCCAGCTCTCGGGAACCACGCACCCTTCCTTTCCCTCCTTCCTTCCCCACAACTCTTACCAAGAAACCATCTGTGTTTTACCCCTCAAATAAAGAGGTCAAGAGAAATTAGAGACTGAGGGATTTTGTTCAGGCATTTATTTCTGAGATGAGATGAATATTCGCAAAATCGCCCACAGAGCATTTCTGTGCGCACACCACGAAAAAGAAGATGGTCCCACCATGACACTAACCTTGTTTTTAATTTCCAGAGATCTCCCCTAGAACAGAATCACAGAATCCTAAAATTGTTCAGGTTGGAAAAGCCCTTTGATCTCCTAGGTCCCCCCGTCTCCCAGCACCGCCAGGTCCCCCCTGCCCCCTGTCCCCCTAGAACAGAATCACAGAATCCTAAAATTGTTCAGGTTGGAAAAGCCCTTTGATCTCCTAGGTCCCCCCGTCTCCCAGCACCGCCAGGTCCCCCCTGCCCCCTGTCCCTCAGCGCCACCTCCACACGGCTGGGAAACCCCTCCAGGGATGGGGACTACACCACTGCCCTGGGCAGCCGGCGACACGCCGGCACAACCCCAGCAGGAGAGAAATTGTTTCTTAGTGCCAACCTCAACCCGCCCTGGTGCAGGGACTCTGTGTGACCTGATGTGACCCCAAGTCATGGTTGGTTCACACCTGAAGCTCTCTGATGGCTGAAAGCAACAGGGATGCTCCAAGGATTGAAGAGCTGACAACAATCGGACATTCAGCGCTCAGCAATCTCAGTTTCATTCTTTCCTTTGCGCTGTTGGTAACAGCACGGCGTGTCCAGCACTTCAATGTTACTATTCAGTCATTCCTCCAATCTGTCTCTGTCCGGCAAAGCACCATTTCAAGACCAAGGAAATTGCTTTCAACAAATAAAGTATTAATTTAGCGATTATGGTAGTGTCTGGCTCTCTCAGTGAACAGAGCCGCAGCCTGCTAACGCTTCCGGACAGGGATTGCTCAGTGATATTATTATCAGCCATTCTAAAATGTCTTGGCCACGAAGTTAGTCATTAACTCAGGTTTCCATCTCATAAAAACATCGTATTGTAAGAGCGTGACACACTTAAAGCTGTCACTAACCAATC
>NW_010407956.1:842-5917 GCF_000710305.1 Buceros rhinoceros silvestris | reverse complement strand
GCAACACATAAAAGGAGCCAGAAGCTCAGCAAACCCTTCAGCTGAGGGAAGAGAAACTGCTCCGGGGTCTATCTCCATGGAGAAATCCGCTGACAAGCTGAACGCTACAAAGGGATCGACGGCTCCTGGAGTACCGCAGGCTGGGAAGGACAGTCCTGCGCCCACGGTGGAAGGTGCTGCAGAGATGAGCAGCCCAAGACCCCTCGCAGAAACGGCTGCGGATGTGGAGAGGCTGCAGCTCCCTGCAGAACATACTGCAGAAATGGAGAGACCTTCAGGCACAGAGCGAGACAGTCCCGACGCCTTTAAACCGGCGACGGCGGACAGCGAGTGTCCAAACTCAAAGCCCTTCGTCCCGCCAACGAGCTCAGACTCTCCCAAAGGCTGCAGTTTCGAGACGAACCCACCGCGTTTGGCCCCAGCGCCTATCGACATGGACTGCCTGGTCTGCTTCAACAAGTACGACATCCACCGCGTGCCCAAGGTGCTGGAGTGCCAGCACGCCTTCTGCACCGTCTGCCTCAAGCTCATCCTCAGGAGAGACGAGGGCACCTGGACCATCACCTGCCCCCTCTGCAGAAAGGCCACCTCCGTGTCCGGGGGACTCATCCGCACACTCCAGAATAAACAAGACATCATGGAGCTCTTGGAAAGCCCCGACTGGAATCCTGAGGTACACGTCTCTGCCGGGGGGCTGGATAGCAAAAGCTGGACTCCCAGCAGCCACGAGGCTTTACACAGGGAGGAGAACACCTCAGCGGACAACAGGCTGGCAGTGCAGAGACTCATGCTGCTCCTGCTGCTCGTGGTGATTCTCACCATCCTCATCCTCCCGTTCGTGTACTCCGGGATGATAAAATGGGTCATCTGCCTCATGCTCGCCCTGGGCTTGGTCATGTCTACGGTGCTTTGCTGCACTCCAAAGCTCTACTGGAGGTGCAATAGGGACTCGCTCTCCTCCTGCCACAAGGAGACCCACATCACTGCTATCGCCTGACACCGTCACCGAGCGCTGCCAGAGATCAGGGACCGGTGCTGCCAGCACAGTCGTGCATTGGGCAGCGGCAGGACTCTGAGAGCAATCAATGGTGTAATTAATTCAGCGAGTGGCTCTGCACTATGTTGTTTGATTTCATTACTGGAAACACTCCAATATCTATATTTATGAGATAAAAATTGTAGGTTTTCCAACAATTTTTATCCCAGACTCACCATTTTTATCCTAGACTAACCATTTTGGTGTTTTGCTTTTGTCATTTTATTTTTGTTGGCGTCACCTCCTGACGAGCACTGCAGAACATTATCTGAAACACCCGAGCGCCGATGTCCTGCGAAAATCCCTCGCTGCAGCTGCCTTCTCCTGCTCTCTTCGCACCTGTACACTTTTTCTCGTCGCAACATGGGGAAATTAGAGTGCTGAACCAGGGACTGGTGCCTGGCCCCCATGGAAGGGAGTGGTTTGGACCCGGGTTATCACCTTAATCCCTGTTGCTGCCCAAATGGTTGCTGGCAGGGATGGGAAAGGGACTGGGTAAAGGGGATGTCAGCTGATGCCATTTAAAGTTACAGACAAAATTGGAGAGGGAGAGACAAAATCAACACTCCTCACCTGGAGTCTGCGAAGGGCAGGGCTCGCCAGAGCCCCTGAGCCTCCACATTCCCCACGTTCTTTAGCACAGCAATAGTTCCTCACTCCAGAACTCCTCTGCCTGGCTACCAGCACCGCCTTGCTTCTTGCCCTCTTCACAGAGTGCCCGTGGAGGTGCCCACAGCTCTCCTTCTAAACAGCAACTTCTCTAACTCCTTCTAAACCCCGCGACTGCTGTGCTAGACCACACATGCTATTTATATAGGGAATGTGTCCATTAAAGTTTCATAATGTTAATTGCTCGTTGACTTGTGTGTTTCAATTCCTCGCTAACAACTAAGGTCAAAACATTTCAGAGCTTCCTCGCTGAGAGGAGCTACAGTTGAGGAAGCATATTAGCGAGTCTGCACAACCGAGCTGGGGAGTAAAGCAAAGAAGTAACGTGTTGGGCTTTTAACTTGATTTAAAAAAACACCGAGCTGCTAAGAAAATACCCTGTAACCCCACTAAAATGAAACTGGAGAAGAATTAGAAGGTTGCCCTTAGTTAAGTTACATTTTCAAGATCTCAGCAGACCTTGGATCAGGCCGGTGGTAAATATTTGTGTTCGATAAGAATGGAAACCAATGTGCTCCAGCTGCTCAGTATATAAATACACAGAGTCTCAGCAGCAGATAAAATGGATTAGACTGAGAGGGTGAGGAGCTGCTGTCCCAAAAAAAACAGGTCTGGTTTCTGCCTGAGAACATGAACCTTCCAGGGAAATAAATGCTTTGGGTTTTCTCCTGTATTTGGACAGCAAGTGGCTTATTGCAGAATCCATGTGGAGCAACATTCGCTAATAACCAACCAGAAAAATGCTTTTCAACTGGGCAAAGGCAGGTCGTTTTAAACCCAAACGTGTCACTGAACTGTATTATTCCAAATCAAAGAGTGGAGCAGATATTCTCCTGTACTGAAAATTATTCCAGAAACTCTTGCCAAGTCTTTCAAACAATTTTCCTGTCAGGTTCCCTTCACCAGCACCAGTGGGTGCTGTAAAGGTTTGTGACAAATATATTCGTACTGGCCTGAAGGTTTTTCACACTAGACGGGTGAAAGTGAAAATTGTGTGCTAATTGCTACAGAACACTGAGCTCATTCCAAGGACCAGACAGCAAGGAAGAGACAAATGTCTTCCTGAAGGTAAGATGACAAAGATGGGCTGGACTAGAGCCATAAAATAATCCTGATTTAAATAAAAAGAAGATAAAACTTGGGGAATTTTGACTAAGAGGGGAAGAGACAAGCAAGATACCAACCACCAGCAGCTCCAGAAGAGTGTATACATCACACCTCGTATCAGTTTGCCATCATCAGTCAAGAAACATAACAAAGATTTGAGAGGCAGTGTCCCTTGTCCTGCAGATCCCTCACAGCAAAGCCTGCCCAGCCCACGAGGACTTGTCAGCACGTGGCAGGGAATGAAGGAGATCAGAGAGCAGACACGAACAGGAAAAATCCATCCGTTACGAGTCACCCTGCCCCTCCAAAAGGGCGTGTTCCATTTTATTACACTAATGTCCGTAGTGCCAGGAAAACGGCCAACAGAAGAGGCAGCGCACACCGCTGGGAAGGGCGCAGGCACACTGGGATGACCAGTCAGCAACTGGCCCTCTGCGAGAACCCCTACAGATCCATACAGCGAGATGCCCAGCCCTGAACACCCAGGTTCACCCCCACAGATCCATACAGCGAGATGCCCAGCCCTGAACACCCAGGTGTCACCCCCACTGTTTTGTATCGGCACCTCCCAAGCCTGCGTTCAGCGGTTCTTTGCGAGCCACCAACAACCAGATGATTCCAAGTCCGTGGGCGTTGGTGGGAGTCACCAGGCCCGAGAACCCAGTATCTCGTGTTGATTCTCGGCTGACAAGGAAAGGCTGTTTAAGGGTTATAGTCTGTACGGCCTGAACCCTGGACCAGAAATTTCAAAGGTGTCTTGTTTCACAACACACACACACAAGCCAATCTTAATCCAAAAATCTGCCTGTCCTCTTGTCAGGCTGTGCTCCTGCTCTACCCTCTGCCCACAGGGCCCTCCCCAAAGCCACAGCGTGCCCTGTCCCAGTCCCTTTTCATCAACGAACCACCACAGTCACCAGTCACTTATGTAAGAGAGTGAGGCAGGTGCCTGAAAAACGTGTGTAGGTGTAATAAATTACTGTTCAAGGCAGAAGTCTCGTTTTATCTACAGAACTTTAAATTATCCATAATTGTGCTGGCTTTGATTACTATTAAACTATATAATGAGATCCCAAGTTTACAACCAAGCCTGGTAAAACTCACTGCTCGTTGTCATTCCGCTCACGTTTTGGTCCGCTTCTAACAGCTCTTCTGCGTTATCATGCAAACAGGTGAAAATAAATAACACATTTCACACTTCCACACCGCTCAGATTCGGTACAAAGAGATCCTGCAGCCCTCAAACACAGAACTGTGACATCTACAAGAAACTAATTTGCAGCTCATGGTCTGAGAGCACGGGTTTGTGCCCAGGTGACTCCTCACTTGTTGTAAACTCTCTCAGCTGGTTCATCGAGTTGTGCAGTTACCTGAGCCCCAGGTAAAGCAGATAGCTTCTGCACCCGAACTGGGACCGACAGAACTCGCCTCCTCAACTCCAGCGTCTCTATGACGATGCTGAAAACACCGATATGTAACAGGAGACCTTGTGTCAGTAAACGTGAAGGGGTCTAATATCAGAGCAAGCAACCAGGACAAGGTGCTTGGCCAAATCAAAATAATCTTTTAAAAAGAACTGGTAGCCAGATTATTTTAAAAATTTATTTATAAAGTGATTTATAAATAGCACATTTTAAAAGATAAATCAGCTACTCCAGCTACCAGCAACCAAAACTAGTTTTGCTTTCATGAAATGTACTCTTACAGAAACAGTGCTCTCCTTCTGAGACAGGGAACTAATGCTTAGGGGTTAATAGAATAGCAGTCTTTTAGCTGAAACAGTATTTCCTAGGCTTTTGCATAAAGGGGAGGTAACTCATGGACATCCCCTGATAACAACAGAAGGGTAACACCTGGCTATCCCCGATAAGCACAAGAACTTGCAATTAAAACTAGTGAAAGCTGGATTTGTGGTTTGGAGAAGCGCCAAGGGTCCAGGGAGCACGTGCAAGAAGCTGAGTTCAAAAGTGCAAGATCTGAGGAAGACCTTACTTCATCTTCAGGACCACCTAAAAGTCCAAAAAGACCCCCGAAGAACGGCACCACGCCTGCGCAAGGGGAGGAGACCTAATTTACATCAGAAGCAGGACAGGGTTGTACATATGTAAAGGCAGGCGGAACAATCTTTTGAATATATATGTCTTGTTGCTTTAAATAAAAGGCGTTTACCGCCACTCAGGGTTCAGGCACCTTGAGGGAATTTAACCCTTGCCTACACCCAGCGCTGAATAAACATACCTGCTCCTCAATTGATTTTGATTGC
>NW_010407956.1:477-821 GCF_000710305.1 Buceros rhinoceros silvestris | reverse complement strand
AGTGATTTTGATTGCAGAATTTATTTCACGCATCACTTCCCCTGGAAAGAAAAATGATTTCTCCAAAAATTACTATGCACTGGACTTGGGCTTCCAGCCTGAGATTGCTCTCGGAGCAAATGCATTTCCTAAAGCCCCCAAAACACACGGCAAAAGCCTTATGCTCAGGTAGCTGAACCAAACCACAGACTTAGGATTTCTGCCAGGCCAATTATCCACAACAGAGCGAAGCCTCCCGAGCTGACTGGGCCAGCAACCGGCTGCTGTCAGAAACAACACATCCGTGGCCCTCAAAATTGTTGCTGCTGAGGGTGGGGAGCGCCTGGAGCAGGCTGCCCCCCGGG
>NW_010407956.1:0-302 GCF_000710305.1 Buceros rhinoceros silvestris | reverse complement strand
CTGGACCCATCCCAGGTCAGTTGGCCCTTGGGGCTCTGAGCCCCCTGCTCTGGGGGCAGATGTCCCTGCTCCCTGCAGGGGATGGACTAGGGGAGCTTTGAAGGTCCCTTCCAACCCCACACAGCCTCTGATTCTATGACACATATAGATACACACACACGTACTTCAGCTCCTGTTCGTGCGGCTTCGGGATCCCACCGGGTCACACAGCACCAAGTGCGAGACACCACTGAAGCTTGACTTGTCCTGTGAGACACCAACCTGTCCTGCGTGGACGTGGCAAAGACGCCTTGGGGCAGCAG
>NW_010407955.1:16646-17272 GCF_000710305.1 Buceros rhinoceros silvestris | reverse complement strand
CCAGCCGGGTGGAGGTGCTGCTGGGGGACAGTGGGGACTCAAGGAGCTGAAAGGGCTGTTCCAGCCCAAACAGTTCTGGCTGGGGAGTGACATCAAACTTGTGCACCAAGTGAAAAGCTACAGTGAATTTGTTTAGTAAAGGACTTAAAAAGTAATTACTAATCAAAGAGCAGCGAAGATGGAGCACAACTAGAGCAGACGCCCTCCCAGGCACTTTGCTTGGTGAGACACATCACTTGGCCTGAAAACCTCTCTGGAAAGGCAGGAAATTGCTCTGGTGCTTAATAAATAGTTAAAATCTCTGGTCTGAAAGCTGAGCATCAGCTTCTGTGAGCGTTGCTGTGCCGGGGGGGCGGGGGAGGCCTGGCCCTGCTCTGCAGCCAGGGATCACTGACGGGGTGGGAAAGAGCAAATGGCGCCTGATGAGGAGTGTGATGGCTTGAGATTGGGGGCAGTAGGAGGTGGTGAGGGTGGTTCGGTGATGGAGCAGCGGGGGTTGGTAGGGAAGGAGGGTGAAAGCTGACGGTGTGTTTTCATGTGATCGGGGCCAAAGGGGGCTGCGCAGACAGGGCTGGGGGCATCGGAAGTGACTGAGAGAGGCTTGTTGGGCAGAGGATAAACAGGAG
>NW_010407955.1:13881-16559 GCF_000710305.1 Buceros rhinoceros silvestris | reverse complement strand
CAGAGGATAATCAGCAGCCGTGAGCTCCTGCAGCGGAGAGACGGCATCAGCTGTGATAAAACTGGAGATTCAGTCATCTCCCCCATCCTCTGCCACCGAAGCGATAGCTAGAAGATTTGCATTCTGGGCTGGATTTGTTTCCAACCGAAATGGGATGGTTCTGGAAGGGAGCCAAGGCAAAGGAAGCTGTTTCCCTTTTCCTTTTTCCCAGCATCAAGGAGGATCTGGTGCCCGGGGTTGGGCTCTGCTTGTTGTGGCTTCCCCCCATCCCAGCTACCTGGCGGGGCTGGAGCAGCCTGCAAGATGTCTTGGTTCCTCCTTTACAGATGCTCCATCTACGCTTTTGGTGCTTAAATGTGAAAGAACATCCACAAAATGCCATGACAAGGCCAGGGTAGAGACAGGAGCTCAGAAAACCTCGAGGCTGTGGATGAGGCGTGGAGCCACAGCTCTGACCGCAAAGGTCACCTCGCTGCGGGGGGGTTAACCATGGCTGCTGTACGAAGAAGAGCAGTAATTTAGTCCCTCGGCCTCGCTGGAACGTAAAATGCTGCATTTTGTGCTGTGCCGCTCGCCTTGCCGCTGGCAGAGCGCTGCAGGGTGGACGGGAGCTGCGTGAGCTGGAGTAGGTGGGAGGAGGCAGAGGAGAGGAGCGTTTGCCTGTGCGAAGTGGCCCGAGTGCTCTGCTGAAACCAGACCTCAATGGCCCCGGACTGGCAGCAGGAAAAGCCGCCGTTCACCAGCCGCCGGGGCTGGTATTTGTCGGACGGGCTTGTGCTGCAGCGGGGTGGAAGACGCCCTGGGCTGCGGTGGAGGAGGCCCTGCGGACAAGGCTGGGGTCGGTCGTACTGAAGGACTTCGGGGGAGGAAATCTCGAGGCACTCCTTGCTGCTCGCTCTCGCCGGTTTTATTACAGGAGTTTCAAGGATGCTGAGAGAACCTTAAGTGCATCCTCGACCTCCTCTTCCCGTTCCCGGTCCCGTTCGGCGTCAGGGGGACTCCCTCTCCTCCAGTCGCTTTGCTGCTGGTGGCCGGGAGATGTTCCCAGATGAACAGTCCTTTCCTGCTCTCTGGCATTTCCTCTGCTTCCTCCACGTCTCGCCAGCAGCGGCTCATTCCTGGGATGCCGGAGAGGTTCACCAAGCAGGGCTGTGTCCTGCTCACCAGCACGCGTCACCTGGGGTCACCCCCCCCAGTGGAAGCTGGCTGCTCGGTGCACCTGCGGGATCCCTCGGCCATGTCACGCCCAGCAGCCCGACTGCTGCCTGAAGCAGAGGTTCCCGTTTTCCTCCACCCAAGGGGGGGCAGGTCCCAGCCGCTGGGTTTCCCTGTGTGTGATGCCGAGAGGCCCAAGCTGCAGCCTGGGCTGCAGGTACGGTGAGGCACTGAGAGACCAAGACTGCCAACACCTGGAAAAGCGCTTCTGAAGGATGTTGTGACCTGAACCCGTGTGCAGGTTACCCCAACCGCCGAGGCGTTCCTGAACCACAGCCCTGCCCGGCATCCCCAGGACGCGCCCCAAACTCCAGCTGCAGCTGAAACCTTCGTCTGGTCCAAGGCAGCGCTCTCCTGCCGTGGCTCCGGAGCTGGTGGCCAGGCTGCTCCTCGGCACAGACAGACCCCAGGGCTCTGTCTCCTCTGCCAGTGCGTCTACCCAGGCTTGATGACGTGACCCCAGCAGCAGAAGCCTCGGGGTGGCCTGAGCCTGGGGACAGGGCACTCCTGGGCAGGAATGGCTCCCGTTCGGGTCTCTTCAGGCAGAGCAGGGAGTGCCTGTGTCCCACGTGGAGAAACAGATGAACAGGGACACTTGGCTTCCCTGGTTTTGTGAGTCTTTCCACAGTTTAACCTGAATCTGAGTTTTGAGATGACCACAAAATGTGCTTTTTGGAGCAGAAATTCTTAGGGTTTTTTTTCCCCAGCTTTAATTCTGTGGTCATGTTGCCCAGGTCACACTGGCAAAAAGAAGAGCTGATATGGTGCAGTGCTGGAGAGCACTTCTGTCCTTCTCCTTCATCTGTAGAGCTGCTCTGGCCCGAAAACAGCGACGAGCCGCCCCTCTCTGTGCTGTGCCCTGCTGGCGGCACCTCCTGTCCACCCTCAGCTCACGCACCCGTCAGATCGTCGCCTTTTGGTCATCCCAGCTTTCAACAGGGCCCCTGCTGCAGCTGCCAGTGTTTGCTTTTTGGGCACCACCAGTGTGCCCAGCGGTCCAAAACCCACAGGAAGAGCCGCGGGTGCCCGCAGCCCCCCCGGCACGGCTTGGCACGGGAGCAAACTGAACTTTCTCATCAGACTGAGCTCTGCGGGTCATGAAATAAGCAGCCAGCAGTTGCCCGTGTTTTGTGCACAGGATATTCCCAGGGCCTGCTGTTTTGCCGGTGGAAGGTTTGCTCCGGAACTTTCTCATCAGACTGAGCTCTGCGGGTCATGAAATAAGCAGCCAGCAGTTGCCCGTGTTTTGTGCACAGGATATTCCCAGGGCCTGCTGTTTTGCCGGTGGAAGGTTTGCTCTGCGATTTGAAAGCCATTGTCGTCTGGAGCCCGTTTCCGAGGTACTTCCCCTCTGGGATCTCCGCTGCCTTTGGCTATGGACCAACGCTCCGAACATTCGAGGCCAGGGGCTGGGCACAGCCCTGTCCCCGAGCCGCTTTGCAGAGCAGAGGAGCAGCAGAGCA
>NW_010407955.1:13161-13496 GCF_000710305.1 Buceros rhinoceros silvestris | reverse complement strand
GCCGCGCTGTGCACAGAGGGGCCTGGCTGCAGCGCGGGCTCTTGGTGTGGGGGTCCGGGGGCCCCTCCTGCGGTGTGCTGCTGTTCTCTGGAGGTTTCTTGGCTGATCCTTGTCCCGCTTTGGTTGGTGTCTGCTGGGGTAGCCAGGAGCTCTGCTCGGCCAGGCCCCTCGCCTGTCATCCCCCCCTGCTCCTGGACACCGGGGCGGGGGCTGGGTCTCAACCTGAGGGAGCATCTACAGGGATGAGCTTTTCCCGTGGAGCACGAGGAACCTTTTCCTGCAGATAATCCCTGGCTGCGACCGGGCCGCTTTGGGGCTGGCGAGGGCTAGTCTGG
>NW_010407955.1:9767-12784 GCF_000710305.1 Buceros rhinoceros silvestris | reverse complement strand
CCCCCCCTTTCCCCCCACCGTCATCCTCCTTCCCAAGCACCGTGAGATTAACCCCTGTTCTCTCTCTGTAAATATTGGCAGGCGAAGCAGCAGCCTCCCTGAATGAAAACAATAGCGGGGAGGCCAGTTCCCAGCGCGATCCCCGAGCGAGGCAGCGTGCGTGGGGCGCGGCGCAGCCCGCCGTCAGCCCACCTCCCCGCTCCAGCCTCCCCGGGCATGAGGGCGCGGAGCTGGGTAGCTCGCTCCCCCAGCAAGGGACACTTGTCACCGGTAGAGCCTCATCCTTGTAACGGTCAGTCCTTCAACGCCTGCCCTCGCTCTGTCTGGGTCCCAGAGCACTGTGCAAGCAGGACCCTGTGCTTTCGGGGCAGCGGGGGGTGCTCAGCCCCTGTGGATCGAGCCGCCTCTTTCCCCCACGCAGCTGAACATCAAGGAGAGCAGGTTGATGGAAGGAGAAACAGGGCTCTTCCCTTGGGAAATGTGTGTTGGAGAGGTTAAATATGGCCGTGAAGGACAAAAGTGCCGAGATCTCGCTGCTGTAGCACAGAAGTGACAGTTAAATATGTGCAGATTGGATAAATGCAATTTTGTCTGTTCACGTTCCCCCTCCCCAGCCTTGCCCACAATACCCAGGACACACATCAGGGCGGTTGACTTTCTCCTCTGACTTGTGGATTGGAGAGCAATTTCCTCTCCTGGCTGTAATATTCCCAGGAGGCTGGAGCCGGGGAGTCGCTCCGGGAGGGAGAGGGACACTTTGCTCTCAACAGCCAGCGCGGGCTGCGCGTCGCTGTCGGCTAAATTCAATCAAAGAGATGGGGCCTGTAATTGAATCACGAGGGGCTGCAGAGCAGGGGCAGGTGAGCGGTGCATCCGTCACAAGCCAGGCGAGGAGCCGGCCTTGGGGCTGCTCCACGCCTCACGCCGCGGGTGCTGCTGAAGCTGGGCAGGGACAGGGCTGTGTGGGAGTGGCAGCACCGCTCAGCGCTGAGCTCCTCGCCGTGGTGCTGATGTCTTTTAGCTCTGTGGAGTTCTTGCTGTCACCATTTCTGGCCCCAAATGCGAGGTGGGGAAATGCCAGCCTGGATTTCCAGCCCGGCAGATTGGTACCCGTCCTCTCCTCTGAGTGCAGGGTCCTTCCTGGGGCTGAGGGGACACCCAGCGGGACAGCCTGGAGATCTGCTGGCACGGGACTGGGAGAGAGCGAGACATCTGGGGTGGGAAAGAGCACTGTGACGCTCTGGGGAATGCTCAGAGCATCAGTGCAGCTCTGGGGGGCAAGAGGGACCCCCACCACCTTGTGTCCCTGCATCACAAACCCCGCGTCCGTTTTGGCCAAGCGGCCAAGCGGCGTTTTCAGTGTTTAAGGCTGTTTCAGCTGCAGGAATAGACGTGGTGATGCCCATTGCTAAGCAAGATCAAATCTTCTCGTTCCTGGAAGTCTCCTTGCAGGAACAAAGGGCTGCACCACAGATCTCTTTTTCTAGAGGTGACGTGGGAGGTTGGTTTATTTACTGCTTCAGTAGCGAGTTTGGATGAAACCTGAATGAATTAGCATCCAATAAAAACAGTGCTTAAGTGGTGTGATTAAACAAGCATTTCCTCCTTTGGCCGTGTTGTGTCTCGGCAGCCACAGAGCTCCAAGTTCTGTAGATCTCGCTTTGACCTTTCTGGGAAAAACAGGCTATCAGAGACCTGCCCTTCTGGAAGGAAGTCCTAGGGCGACATGAAAGGCCCTTTTCATGCCCTTCACTGGAGGACTCTTCTTCCTTTGCAGTTCTGGCCTAAAGTTCTGCCTTTTTTTTTTTGTCTTTTCATATCTGGCCACAGAAGGAGAGAATCCAGCCGTGGACGTTTTGGGGCCTTTGTTAAAACAAAACCTGCAAAATCCCAGTGGGCAGCAAACGTTACTAATAATTAATTTTTAGGACACCAGTTGAGTGGTTTAAGGGCTGGGAGACACTTGCCGAGAGATCTGGCTCGGAAGCGTTCTCAAATGAGCGGGATTTGGCCCAGAGGAAACCTGTCCAGGAGGAACGGGTCCTTCCCGAAAGGGGCTGGGACCCGGGGAACGGGGGGCTCAGCTGGGTGAATGCCCATCACTTCTGTCCTTGCCACATGTCGCTCACAGACAGCGGAGCTGGAGCATCATCCTCGAAACACTCCCTGCTGCGTGGTCTGAGCGAGGAGCAGACGAGGCGAGGCTGCTCTGGAGCTTCTCTTCTAGGGTTTAGCTCCCTCCCAGTGCAGAGGCCCTTGTTTTCATCAGGTCCCGCTCATGCATGTTTGCTTACAGCAAAGAGCGCTTCCACCCTCTAAATCAGCTTGATGGCCACGTTTCCACTGCGGTGCCGCAGGGTGTGAGGTGCTGGTGCTCTGCCCCTGCCTCGCCGCTCCTGCTCGTTACAGCCAAGGTCTGCTGCTCTGCGCCACGGCAGCTTCCACCCTCTCTCTGGAGGAGATGCCACCGCGAAGCTCATTTCCCGTCTGCTTTGCTTCTCCATGCCCGGAGCGCAGGACGCCGGGGCGAGCTCTCCCGCTGCGCTGACATTCGCCTGAGACAGCGTGTTGGAAGCAAGTAGTTTGCAAACGAAGCCAGGGCCTGCGACACGCAGCTAATGACCTTCTCTCTGCCTGTGTTTCCTTTACGTCAGAAGTCGGAGTGCTTATTAAGTTTGGAGGCTTACTCCCAGGAGCAGAAGAAGAGGATCTGCTGGTGTCTGGCTGAGAACATCACCAAGCAGCAACATCCGGCGGCAGCTCCTACGGAGAGCAAGGTAAGAGACCCACGCAGGCACTCGACAGCCCCGCTCGAGCACCGCGGGGCTCTGCTGGTGGTGAGGGGTTTGCGCCGGTGATGCTCCGGCCAGACGAGCTGCTCTGGAGGCTGGTTTTTTGCCAGGTGAGGAGCGAGTTTGTATTCAGGTGCTGCTGCGTCTGCAGCTTTGTGCCCTGCTCAGGGAAACAGATACTGCGTTCGCATCCGCTGGCCGAGCCGAGGCCGACTCCAGGCAGCA
>NW_010407955.1:8949-9691 GCF_000710305.1 Buceros rhinoceros silvestris | reverse complement strand
AAAAAGGCCTGCGTTCGCCTCCTGTTGCGCGAGCCGAGGCGGACTCCAGCGAGCAGGCGGCTGCTGGCGCCTCCCAGCATCTCTGTTTGGACAGCTGAGGCTGTGCAAGCCAGTGTACGGCGAGAGCGGGGCTCGTGGGGCAGGGCTGAAGGCAGAGGGAGAGGTTCAGCCCGTGATCTCTGGGTCCCCGGTAAAAGGCTGAGGTCCCGGGAGTAGCGGTGCAGAGATTTGCCCCTTCTGCGCGCTCGGATGGGCTCAAGCGTTTGATCTGGACCCCACAGATGGCCTCAAAGCTCAGAGAGGTCGTTTGGCAAGTGCTGTTTTCATACCTAGCAAGGCTGCACCAGCCCTTTTCCCACACGGAAGAGCTTCAGCCTGCTCGAGAGCGTTGTCTCGGCAGCACTGGCAAGAGAAAAGTGTCCGGAGCGGGTTTGAAGCACTGTCGGGCACAACTGCTCTGGGGAGATGTAGCTACGACCTCCTGTCTGCCCGCCTTTGTGCTGGGGCTGTCACCTCAGAGCTGTCTGGGACAATGACAACCTCTGCTGAAGTAATTCTGTCCCTCGGGGACTGGGTTTGGCTGTTGACGGGTGACCCACTGCTCTGGGAGAAGAGAGACGCTGTGCTGATGTTTAAAGTGCGTCGAGTGAGGCAGATGGGCACCTCGGGGGGTAGAACCACCCAGGTACCTCCCCTGGGCTGGTGCGTGGTGGTGGAGCCGCTCCTGCCCCGTGCTGATGTG
>NW_010407955.1:8441-8792 GCF_000710305.1 Buceros rhinoceros silvestris | reverse complement strand
CGGGTACAGCCTCGGCGTGTGCCCCGCGCCGGCTCCAGGGCTGGACTCACCCTCGCTGTCCGTGGGGCAAAAGCAGGAGTGGGCGGCTGCGCTGCTGCCCGGCTCCGGAGGCAGAGCGACGTGGCTTTTGCTCTGCAGCCTCCCAAACTGGGTCAGCACAAACATCTCCGCAGGAGACAGAGCCTCCGGATTCCTTTTTCTGCACGTTTCAGACGTACGAAAATAGCAACAATGTACAAAGCCTGAGAACCCGGTTCGCAGCCGAGCCCCGGGAAATGCAAACAGCCCAGGCAGCCCCTGCAGCCCGGTGACGGGACTCTGCTGCGGCTCCCGGGCTCCCCCGATTCGGCT
>NW_010407955.1:6389-8285 GCF_000710305.1 Buceros rhinoceros silvestris | reverse complement strand
CTTGGCAAGGGGGTGCCAGCCACGGGGCTGGGGCTGGTGCTTGGCGTGGTGCTGCTCTTGGCTGGGTGCAATGCAGCCGTGGGCTGGGGGATCCTCCGGGGTGACGCTGTGCAGGGACGTGTTCAGATTTGAGCATCTCAAATAGATCCTAAAAGGAGGGATCTTGGCAGCTGCCTGTCATGACATCGTTTGGGTTTTCAGGTGACGTTGCTGTTGGCTCTCCCCACCCCGAACTGTGCTTGTGGCAGGGTTCCTGTGGGGTGTTGGCTCTCTGCTAGACTTACCAGCCCTGTGCCTCAGAGCAAAGCCCTGGAGACCATCTGCTCCCCGTGTTACGGAAGGAGCCTGGCTGCTGAACAGGGGGAAAAGTGCTCTAGAAGACACCACAAACCTTTCTAAGGCTTTTCTGTGCTTTGGTAGCCAAGAGAGTGCTCCTCGGGTGTCGTGGAGGGCCAGCGTGGGCACTCCAAGGCCATGTCGAGGGGGTTTTGTCTCGGCTTTCTAAAGCTGATGGAAATCTCATTGGTGGGACGTGGGACCGGGAAGGAGGAGTGTGAGAGCAACCAGCCAGCACTTGATTGAGTTCACAGCACCATTTCCTATCCCAGCAAGGTATGAACTGCCCAGGAGGCAGCTTCAAAGCAAACCTGATCCTGAAACGCAAGGAGGACCAGCATGGGGAGGGAGGAGCGGTGCCGCGGGAGGCTGCAGCTCCCGAGCAGGTGGATGTGTGAGCTCGGGGCAGAAGCCCAACATGGGTCCAGCTGCAGGTGGGGGGGCTGTGACCGCTCTGCACCACAGCTGGTTTGTCAGGACAGATGTTTCACGGGATGCGGGTGCAGTGGGAGGCAGGAGCTGGGAAATCAGTTGCTTTTTGCAAAGGAGAAGTGATCCATTAACTTTGTTTGTTGCTTACAAGTCATTTGATACCGGGGCTATTTAAGGAAACGGAATGGTATCTGTGCTCTGTGAACAGAAAAATTAAGCTGGAAATATCAGCCTCGGTCTGGCCGATTTCTGCTCCAAACAGGATTTGTGAAGCCTTCAAAACTGCTCCAACTTGGCAAGAGGCAGCTCCTCGCGCTGCGGCTGGTATCTGTGCTCTGTGAACAGAAAAATTAAGCTGGAAATATCAGCCTCGGTCTGGCCGATTTCTGCTCCAAACAGGATTTGTGAAGCCTTCATGCGGCCGGAGCCCAGCCGCGGGTACGCAGGCTTTGCCCTGCAATGGGAGCGAAGGGCTGGCACGGCCACGGTGCCAGGCAGAGCCGTGCCGTGTGCCAGCTGCGTGCTGGAGCCGGAGAAAGGGGCACTGTCTGAGCAGGGAGAGCTCCTCAGCAGCCTCTGCTGCTGCCGTGCCAGCGTGGGAGCTGGGAACGGCCCCTGCTTCAACACGTTAACGCTAACGTTGATGGTGTCTCTCAGTCCTTCCCACAACAGACAGTCCCCGAGGGGCAGAGGACCCGCAGCAGGACGGGCACATCTGGAGAGGAGGGGCTGGGCTGGCCCCACGGGTGGAGGGAAGTTGCCTGGTGCCAACCTCTTGCAGCTGTGGGAACTCCGACAGATTTGGGGCTTTGGGATGGCCCCTGCTGGTTTCCAAGGTGCCCTGAGCCATGCTTGGGCAGGGCAGCACTAAGGGCAGGAAGGTCCTTCTGGTCACGTCTCCTGGGAGGATGACGTGAAGCCTGGGGGCTGCACCCTCATGAGACCCGCATTGGCATGGCCGCAGCTTTCAGAGCTGCTGGTTTCTGAGACACGAGCCTACGGTGCATGAGCTGCCCCTTCCGGAGGGGTAGGAAGACAAAGCCGTGAGGGACACGGCTGTGATGGTCCAGCCGCATTCTCGATGGGCTTTTCCTGCGAGAGCTGGTGTGGGAGGAGCTCTGGAGATAA
>NW_010407955.1:5778-6292 GCF_000710305.1 Buceros rhinoceros silvestris | reverse complement strand
TGGGAGTAGCTCTGGAGATAACTGTGGCTGTTGGTCCAGCTCTCCAGCCCTGGTGTCCAGAAGACACGGTAGGAGTGGGGCTCCAGTGGCTTCTCCACTGCCCGCTAAGACTTGGCTGACCTTCACTGAGCGAGGAACCCGTCCCGCAGCAGGCCACCGGCGTTGTTCTGCGGGTATTTCCTCCATCTGCGGAGCCTTCCCCACTCTCATCCTTCATCCTCGGGTCTGGGACTGCCCTGGGAGGTTGATCCCTGCCCTTGGCTGTGCTGAGCCAAGGAGCTGTAAAACACATCACCAACGTGACCCGGCTTGGCGACGAACGTCCCCAAACGGGGAGGCGTGGAGCCCGGAGGTGGGCTGGGGCTGCTGAGGCAATGTGATTACAGCGAGAGCGGCTGTAGGGACTAATCGCGTTAGCCAGGCTGCCTCCTTGGGCCGCGTAATGACCGCCTGCGCAGAGCCCGGCTCTTGTTTCCAAGCTTGCATCACTGCAACGCTCCTGTTGGAGCACAGC
>NW_010407955.1:5189-5577 GCF_000710305.1 Buceros rhinoceros silvestris | reverse complement strand
GCCGGGGCCGGAGCTGCTGCCGCTGGTTTGGTTGCCAGGGAAGGGATCGGTGACCCACCACCCTGCTTGTACGGACCCTGCCGCACCGCCTGACTCTCACTGCTTGTTTCTTTGTGTCTTCCACACTCAGAACGGCTGATTACTCTTCCTCCTGGCTCCGTGACCTGAGATTACCTCGGAGATGCTGGCTGGCTCATTCTGAAAGATGTAGATTATCCTTAAGCTAAATAATTCTGGACACTTGGTGGTGCAGACTTTGGGCCGTGGGAGTCCAGGACGGGCACTCCCCTTGTTTCCCCAGGGAGGTGGTGGATCCTCAGCACTTTTCCAAGCCCGGCTGCCGGTCTCTCCCCCGTGGCTGCTGACGGGGGAAGCAGGCGGGGACCGA
>NW_010407955.1:4763-4992 GCF_000710305.1 Buceros rhinoceros silvestris | reverse complement strand
GGTGTGGGTAATTAGCTGCCGGTGGGTGCGTGGCTGGGAGGGCTGGGCTGGCCCCTTCCTGGCCGTTCCTCTGCTCAGGAAGGGTCGGGCGGTTTCTCTCACTATTTACAGAGCGCTTGACAAGTGCAAGTAAATGTGCTGTCAACAAAAGCGAACAGCGTGTAATCAAAGGATGATTGAAACCAGGGCCGGAGCGGTGGTGCGGGGAGGGCTCTGCGGAGGGCTGCCG
>NW_010407955.1:3225-4635 GCF_000710305.1 Buceros rhinoceros silvestris | reverse complement strand
GGGTGACCTCTCTCCTGGCCCATGCCCTGCCTCCTCTTCCTCACCCTGAGCACCCCGGTGTGCCCCAGCCGCCCGCTCTGCACCCATGTCCCTCTGCAGTCCCTGTTCCCAACACCTTGCTGCCTTCAGCAACACCCTTTCTCTTTCCGCTGGGTCACTGCCCGGTTGGGTGGTGGCCAGGAACACCCCGCAGCTGGCACGGCCAAGGGGCCACTGGTGTTGGGGTGGCTGTGATGAGCACTTGGGTTGGGGACAAGTGGGGTGGACATCTCTCTCTCTCTCTGACCCAGCGTCCATGGGGTGCTTCGCTCAGCAGGAGTGCAGTCAGAGCACCTGGGCCTGTTTGAGGAGGAAAGACGGGAGGAATTTGCACCTTGTCACTTTGATTTTGGCCCAAAGGCCTTTCGTTTTGGGCTAGAACCTGCGGTCCTGTCTGCAAGAGCTCTGCTCAGGTGCAGATTGGGCAGGGCACAGCCAAGGGTGCAGGAAACACCCAGCGAGCTTCATCAGATCCTGCTTGTCTTCCACAGTGCCAACGTGAGAGACTGGGCAGGGCTAAGCACATCACAACAGCACCCTGAGGGCCAGCCTGCCCCCGGCTCGCACCCTCCCAGCACCTTGCTCCTGCTGTCCAGGTGCTCAAACGGAGGAGAAAACCCTCAGCTTTGTTCTGCCCCAGTAAGGGTTAAAGCATCAGCTGGCAGCGCTCACGGCCGGGTTACAGAAGTAAAGCAAATAAGCTGGTGTTCCACGGCAGCACTGCCTGGGGCGGGAGAACCGGTTACCCAGGACAGCCGGAGGCTGCTGCAGGAGCGCCGTGGATTCACGGGCGGTGGGACCGGAGAGCCGGTCCCTGGGGGTCGGGCTCCAGCTCACCCCTGTCCGTTAAATACGTGGAGGGAAGTGTCCGGGGCAGAGGAGCAGGGAACTGTCCCTGTGCCATCAGAGCGAATGGCAATCTCAAACCCACACTGGCGACCTTGGGGCGTTGTGGCACGTGGGTGTCACCCCCAGCACCCAGCGGGCCGGGAGAAGGACAATGTGTTGGCTTTAATTCAGCTGGGACAGGAGTTGGAGAGAGCGCGGTAGGTGTGAAGCCAATGTAAAAGCAGTTTGAGCTGCCCTGGGTCGATCCATCCTGAGCCATATGCCTGCGGGGTTTGTAACCCCCTGTCATGGGAACAAGCTCCAAATAAACCAGGGTGTGGAAGGCTGGGTGGGGGGCAGGATTTTACAGCTCCCTGTCAGGCCTCAAAGCGTGTTTCAAATGTCCCTGTATGAAGTGAAGGTTCCTCTTTGCGCAGCAGCCTGGCTGGTCTCTCCCTGCAGCGCTGGATGAGCGCTGAGGGGTCCTGGGGTGGTCTTTCACCTCGTCATTCCCTTCTGGCACATCAGTGGGGTTCCAGTCCT
>NW_010407955.1:2618-3114 GCF_000710305.1 Buceros rhinoceros silvestris | reverse complement strand
AGGAGCGGGGACACAGCACAAAGCCCGGGGAGCCTGGGATTCACCTGGCCGTTGGCGTGGGGCTGGGTGGGATGCTGGGCTGGCGCATGGGCCCTTTCAGCGTCTCTTTTTCAGCGCCAGCACCGAGCCCTGGCTCCATCAAGCTCCGTTTCCAGCCCTGCTGGCTCTGGTGCTGGCCGAGGTGGCATGGAGGTGCTGGGTGCTGCCAGCCCAGGACGGCCGCTGGCTCAGGGGCTCCCGGGGCGCGTGTGTGCAGGCAGCGAGCAGGGTGGGACAGAGCAGGTGGGTCAGCTCCAGCTTCATTTGTCCGTTTGCTTAGCTGGGCTCCTTTTTTTTGGTAGCGGGGGGGCAGCTGCCAACACTTCCGCCCCGGGCAGAGGCATTTCTAAACCCTTGAAGGTCTGTTTCTGGTGAATCCCCAGGAGGGCTGGTAAGGGTGATTTGCAGGCAGAGGCGGCGCCGGCAAGCCGGGGGGGGGGAGGGTGGAGGGCGGATG
>NW_010407955.1:1676-2045 GCF_000710305.1 Buceros rhinoceros silvestris | reverse complement strand
GCTCCTCTCCCGCGCCCAGATGATGCCCGTTTTGGGTAGTTGCTGATGTTTTTCACTCCTAGCATGGTGCAGGGGCTGCGAGCATGTGGCTGAGCAGACTCTGAAGCCAAGGTCAAGGAACTCCTTGCAGAAGTTCCTTGACTCCTGGTGTCTTTGCAGAGCCAAGGGGTGTGTTGAAACGCTGGGGGGATCTGGCTGGTGATGCCCAGAGTGGTGTGGAATTGGGAGTCATGGCTTCGTCCTGCCCCTGCAGACCCCTTGGCCCTCTGTGAGGTGTCCTCCCCTGCCGCGTGCACCTTCCTGATGGAGCAGCAGGGCAAGGCTCGACAGCGCGGTGGTGGGAGGGCTGCATCTGGCTTTGGAGGCACC
>NW_010407955.1:596-1496 GCF_000710305.1 Buceros rhinoceros silvestris | reverse complement strand
GCCCTGGTCTGCGTGTGGCTCTGGTCACAGCCCCGCGGGTGCTGGCCTCAGACAGAGCAGCCCTGCCAGGTCCTTTTCTCTGGTGGCTGTTTTCTTATTGTGATCTGTGCCAGCAGAAGCGACGTCTTCCAGCGCCGACCTCGTGCCTCTGTTATACGTGGTGTTGGGATGAGTCCTTCACAGTGGCTCTGCAGTGGCTGAATGCGCCAGCTCAGGCTCCCTCACCCTGCTCAGGGGACGATGCTCTGCCCTGCAGATAACACTGCGGAGAGATTCTCCCGCTCATCAGCACCGTGTCACCCCCGGCAGGGAAAGGACGTGGGCTGGATGCCAGTGACAGGACCCGCTCCTTCCTCCCCGTTTCCTGCCCCTCCTGCCCCAGATGCCATCTCACTAGCCTCCACACCGGGTCCCACCACGCTTGCTCTGTGGAGGAGGGTCACCTGGGTCCATGAGGCAGTAGCTGGTGCCCAGCCTGGGCAAACTGGAGCTGTATCACCAAAACGTGGCGATGGACATGGTGCGGTGGGTGTGCGCGGGTTTGGAGGGTGGCTGCGTCCATTCCTGGCTGAGAGGGACCAGGGACCCTGGGCTGGGGGTGCCCTGAGTCTGAGGGGCAGCTGGACACCCCCGGTGTGGTGACAGCCGTGGGCTCTGTGCCGGTGTCCCGCAGACCTGCAGCCAGCCAGGGAGGGATCGGGCACAAACCCTGACGGGCCCAGCTCCCTCCACCAGGGCAGGATAGGAGCTGGGGGGGCCGTGCCGTGGGGCTGCTCTGGGTGACGGCAGCGTGTAGCTGAGCTCAGCTTTGTGTCCAGTGAGACCAGGTGAGTGACCTTCCACGTTGCCTGTGCCGCTGCAAAGCGGTGGCTACCTGCGAGGAAGAGGAGGCAGCACATT
>NW_010407955.1:256-524 GCF_000710305.1 Buceros rhinoceros silvestris | reverse complement strand
GCTCCTCTGCAAAGCGGTGGCTACCTGCGAGGAAGAGGAGGCAGCACATTTCCCCTGCTCGTTCCCAGGAGTATCCATGACCCTGCAGCTGGCCAGGAGCAGGGGGACATGTGCGTGCCCAAAGTCTGTGCTGGAGGAGAGCCGAGCACAGCTTGTCACCATGGCAGTGAGGACCCATCAGCGAACGGTGGCCACGGTGCAGATAACTGCTGGCAAAGGGCTGTGACAGTGGCTGGGCACCCCCCACCGGTGGCCCGCCCACACGCAT
>NW_010407955.1:0-204 GCF_000710305.1 Buceros rhinoceros silvestris | reverse complement strand
AGTGACGCAAATGCCGGGATGAAAAATGGCCAGCCGAGGCAGACGGTTCCCCAGCCCAGTGTGTGGACCACGGGGCGGGTCATGAGAGAGCACTGGCCCTTGCAGGAGAAGGGAAGGGGCAGGTGGTTGTGTGTGGGCTGTCCCCTGGATGGAGACCACGCACCCTCCTGCGTATTTTCTCTCCCTGCCCAGTCGGGCAGAGCC
>NW_010407954.1:13341-20806 GCF_000710305.1 Buceros rhinoceros silvestris | reverse complement strand
CTCTGACTCTGTGCACGGTATCGTATGGTTCCTGTAGGACAGTTCCCAGTCAACAGCTGGTTTCTTATGAAAACCATCCCTCCTCCTCCCTCTGCCCCTCTAATGGAGGGGCTTAATTACCTGTGAACTTAAAATAAGACACTGAAGCGATAATAAAATGCAAATCAGAATCTGGAGTGTGATGCCTGGACAATCTCATCACACTGTGGATAGCTTTTTCCCTTACTGTAAGAGTGATGTGGAGTATGGATCATGTCAGCCATCCTGAGGTGGCCCTTCCTTCTGGTTAGAACCCAACTCCCCTGGTTCACTCCTGAGCTCAGTGCAAGAGAGGGCAAGGGGAATTACAGGATCCTTCTGACAGACTTATTAATGGGAGGGTCTCCTTCAAAGGGAAGTGTTTGACTCGTTTCCGTCGTTGACCATGGTCTTTAGCACGAGCTGTCGCACGGGTCGGTCTCGGAAGGTGTGGACTGTTGGTGTCGGTGTGTGCCTACGTTCTTTGTGCTTTCATCCAGCCACTCAACCAAATGCTTCCCCAGAGCAGCCAGTTCCAAAGGCCGGTGGTCCGTCGCAGAACAGTCTTTGTTTGCCCTTAATGACCTGGTTTTGTTTTCCTAAAGAGTGTAGCTGGCGTCCTAACTGAACTTCTCTGTAGTGTTTGCAAGTACATACTCAGCCTCTCCGGGGCTGCCACTCTTAGGGTCTTGGAGGAAAAGAGCCCCGGCACCCTCATGCTCCTGTTGCAGTGTGTTCTGAGGAATGATAACCCAGCCTACTAATGGTGTTCTAAGATCTGGTGCAGACAGACGGAATCACGTGGCCAGAGCTTCTGGTAGCTGAGGGTGGTGGGAGGATGGCTCCACTGACCACGGATGAACATCTGCACTGAGCTTACGACTTCTCAAGACGCTGCTGATAACTCTGAGTGTTCACCCCTGAGCACAGTGAAGGCCTCCTAGGACCTGTTTGCATTTTCCTAGGATAAATTTAATCCACAATTCTGTTGAATAGTTTTGTTACATCCTTTCCAGGCTCCTTTCTTATCTAAATCTAACCCGCATGGGGCATTTGCCAACTCCTGTGTGTAAGGACGTACCATAATGCTGAGATTTTCCAAGTTTACTGTTAAAATGAATGAGAAACGTAACTTTGACAGTCACATCACTTTGCATGGCATTGTTTGCCTGGATACTACCACAGATAACTTTACCATCAGCCTCTGTCCACAAGAGACTTTTTGTCATTGTAATCTTCTAGCTCAGAAACCTCTCAAGTCTTTAACTCCATCCTTGGACTGGACATTTTTCTTTTGGGAAAGCGTTAATCTGTCCAGGAGCTTGTGCTCTGGGGTGTCATCCTGCCGGCATGACTGAAATAAGCTCTCAGTCCGGTTAGGCCCCCAGCACCCAGCAGCTATTAGGTTACGGTCTTCATAACATTTCTACATTCATCAGGTTTTGCCATAACTTTGTCCAGTATTTGACCCACAGGGTCCAAATTTCCCACCTGCCCTTGTTGTATCACCGTTACCTGAGGCGTTGTGCTCCTTCAGCACTGTAGAATTTCTATTAAGTATTATTTCTAACATTGCTGGTTGTTTGGGGTTTTTTTTGCTTTGTTTGTTTTTTTTAAAGAAATCTGGCCAGGTTATAGCAGCCAAATGAACATTCTGTCACAGAAAGTGCAAAATATTCTTAGTTGGCATGTTCCCTCTGTTTAGCAGTTCTTGCCCGTTAAAATGGCTTTCTGGCCAGGACCACGCCTTCTCCTGTGCTGCCACCGTTCAGAATCAGTTTATCCACCTTGGAGGAGAGAAGCTCAAGTCGAGTTCCAAGCTTGTGAAGTTTTATGCTCCGCATCTATGTTCATAAATTGTCCTGCCGGGACTTTTTTCTGACTGCATTAGTACGCAGTATGTCCTAGTTGGTGCTTGACGTTCTTAGTTCTGGAAGCCTGTCAGGGCCCCTGGTTCTGATGAACAGAGGTGGCGAAGGGAAGATGAAGCCAGGCTGCTTTCTGTTCACTTGGCACTTCTCCCCTGACAGCGATGCTCGTATTGGCTACAGACAGGGGCTCCCCATGGACAGGCCCTGCACGGGTGAGGAGGGAGAGCTCGAACACAAAGATGCATCTACAGAACAATTAAAAACTGCTGCACATTTGCAAAGTCTCAGCCAAGTGTGCAGACAAGGCTTCCTAAACGCACCCAGCAATGGCAACAACCCAGCGCCTCGTTTGAGAGACACTGGGCAGGGACCCAGGCGGGTCCGTGGCAGCTGCTTTCGGTTTCTTTGCTTTCACGCGTTTCATGCAGAACTGTCTGAACTCTTCTGCTCATCTCTTTAGCATCAGCTGCTGCTGGCAAAGGAAGCTTCCACAGGGCACTGCCGTGTAACTAGATGAGCAGAGAGCGCTGGAGAGCGAAAATAACAGAGGCAGATGCAGTTGGGAGAGGGGGTGGGCTGGTCCCACTGTGCCTGCATATGTCTCTCATCTCTAATGCTGCAGAGCAGACAGGCAAGGGGAATATTTAGACCCGGTGGAGCTCTTTGTTGCTGTGTGCTGATGGATTTCCTGACTAAATGTCTGGCTTTTCGCAAGTGGAGGAAAAGACTGTGCTAACAATATCTCGCATCGGTGCGGCGTGCTTCATCCCAAAGGATGCGGAAGCGCTTCACGTGCCAGCAGCACAGGGCACCGCAGGCTCTGGTGCGGTGTTGGTGGCTGGTGGGACAGCAGCCTTGTAGGGCAGCGTCAGGAGAGGCAGCACAGCAGAGCCTGGCCTCCACGGCAGGCTGGGCGCCTCGCAGGAGCAATGCAGAGCAAAAGCGACCCAGCTTTCCAAGCAGATGTTCAGCCACTCCCAGCATGTTTTGCTTGGTTGGTCTGCTTTGATTTTTGAAGAACAGAGAGCTGCCTTTAAGGTCTGATGAGTAACTTTGCATTTCCTGTGTATTTTAGGGCTGCTGGGGCTCAGGTCTCAGCAGAGGGATGTCTCCTGCAGACCCACACCGTATCACTTACACAGTATCTAAGTGCAGCCAAATGCTGGGTGGGGATGGCACGTGGTGAGGTCTGTCTTTCTCAACCCACTTCTCTTTCGGAGCCCGTAAAAACAGACAAGGCAAAATGCTGTGTTACACAGTGGACCTCCTAGACACCGATGCACTGGCTGCCTTGAGAAGATGGAGCTGCTGACCTAGTTAGTTCTTCACCACTGCCAAGTGCACGTAGTCATAGCGCTGTCATCTCTGTAAGCAGAGCAGGACTGAAGAGCTCAAGTCCAAGACATCTCTCTTTCTTCAGCTCTGTCTCTTGAGGAGTAGCGATGCTCCCTCGGGACGGGTAACTGGGACCACAAAGTCCCAATGCAGACAAGTGCTTCAGGGCATCATTGACATTCATTAGTAATAGGGAGCAATGAGACTAATGAAAAACTTGACAATTACGAACATTCTCTGGGTTGCACACCATCTAAACTTAACACAGAATCGGCTGGCAGACAGCGGGGTTGGAGACAATCCCAGTGCACAATAATCAACCAAAATGGCAGTTTTACTTCTGCTTTTTGCCTTTCGTGTTTTGGAAACATTAATAAGATCAGTCGCAAGGGACGGGGTCGTTTGCTAGTCAGCTTTTCTTCTTTCCTGTTGATGAATCCAACTGTTAAACCAGTAAGGATTTCAGTTGTGAGCAGACCGGATTCTTTCTTGGGACCTAAGGAAAAGAGGACCATTATATTCCACTGAAATATTTTTCATTGTTTTGGGAGAACAGTAATGCCCTTGGGACAACCTCTGCTTGGGCTGCCTGAGCATTATGCTGTCTCTCAGGTTCTTCTGCTCATTCCACGTTCACGATTCAGCACAGAATTGGAATGTTAAAACAAACTGAGACATGAATCTAAATGTAAATCCCAGTATAACAAAGAGGTCAGGTGGAGCTCTGGTCCTCAGATCCAAGAGATAGTCCAAGAGGCCGAGATGACCCCTGCATCAACTACTCTTGGTATGCCATTGCAGGGCTCATGTGTTCGACCAGTTCTCCTTTTCCTTATTACACATGGTCGTATTTGCTCCAGGTGACTGTGTGATCCATGCCTTTGCCTTTCTAATGCTTTCTGTGTACTCACGTAAAATGCTCTGAAATCTGCGTGTGGCTGTAGCCTCTGGATCTTGGGTTAGGCTTCAAAAGTCAGGGTAAAAAATACCATACCTCAATCATAGCAAAATGAACTTCAGAGTTGATTCTGTGCTAAAAAAAACCACAGACCCATGAAAGAAGGATTAACTGGTACAGGAACAGAGAAATAATCAAACAATAAGAACTTTTCTTTTTCCTGTTGCAAGCAGACATCTGTAGAGGAGTAAATCTGGAAAGAAATCCACCAAGCAGAAGGGTTTCAGCTTTGGCAAACGGGCGGTCTCTAGAACCCAAAAACCAATGGCAGTGGGAACGACCAGAGGCGCCGTCCTTCCTCCTTTTGTCTCAGCTCAATTTAACACTGAGAAAATCAGAAGAATTAGTCTAATCAGCGCAAAGTAATAAACGAGGTTTTAATTTTCAGTTCAACGTTAAGAAAACTGCAGAGCCAGTGCAGCCTCGAGCACTCCTGAAGTTTCCCAACATTTATGGCCCCAAACCAGTAGTAACTTCACCTGAAGTTGTTAACTACACGCAGTACTCCCTGAAGACAACTGAGGAAGGAGCTGCTGGAAAACATACTGGTTTGGATGAGACCAGGATGAAGATACAGGTCAACGAGGAGCTGTTTGTTCTCCCTCAAAACGGTAGGAGTGTTGGGTCTACAGACCAACAGTGGCTTTTCTGGGTGTAGATCTGCAATACTTGTGAGCACACTGTGGGTGTAGTTAGAGAAATAAATGTGGGAATGAAGACATGGGGAGCTTTCCTTCCTCTTATCGTGGACGCTGTAAGTGAGTTCTGTCTTCAAAGCACATGTTTAATAGAAAATAGTCATGGAGCTCGTCAGGACATTCATATAACGAAGCTGTAGTTGTGTCTGGCTGTAAATTTTTTTACCTAAACATCTTTTGTGTTGGAGAATCTGGCTGGCAGCAGATGTTTTGTGGAAAAACATGTGTTTAGGTAGTTTTACCAAGTGCAGTTGCCAGAGTATGGGTGAAATATCTGGCCCAAAGTAGGCAGAGTATCTCCTCCGGGACAAACGCTGTCTGTCCAGCTGCTATTCTGGGCAGGGGCACCGGCAGCAGGGCTTCAGCCTGCTGCTGTGCTTTCTCTGCTGCTTTCCCCCTCCCCCGGTTGGGTGAGATGGTCTTGACATGTAACATGCAGTGACGCCGAGGGCTGACGCCTCAGACAGTTTTGCCAAGCAGAATTCTTGTTTTCCAGCCAGCCCAAAGGGTCACGTGCCAGAGCCTGGACATACGATTGCTGGTGCCTGAGAGAAAATGCGATGTTCGCTATACGCATCTGGCAGCATGTCTGGGTTGCTTCCACACTGATTTTTACCTTCACAGCTGTCTCATGGTTAATAAAACCTCCCGAAAGCTTTGCCAGAGACCCATCTGTCATGATGGCATTTTTTATCTTTTTTTTTTTAAGAAAACTATTTTTAGATTCTTAAAATGGCTTGAGATTATATTTTTGTCCTTCTGGGAGGATGATTGCTGCATTCATCCCTCCACCCTGAGACTTGTGAGAATGGAAAAGAAAGTGCCATGAGAAGCAGCTGCATTGGAGGAAGAGACTGTCTGAGCCACGTCCTTAGGTGTCAGGGAGAAGATTACAGGGTGGAGAGGCTGAAGGGCAGTGCCGCGAGTGGGGTAAGGCTTTATATGAGTGTTGGTGTAAGGGTCCCTCTGCACTGCTAACGGCAGGAGCAAGTTTGCTTCCTGCTGTGCTCAAGCACTGCTGAAATAAACCAAGAATTGTTCTGTTCCCCTTTTGGTGCCACCAAAAGGTGGGGTCCAGACTGCGGCTGACATTTTTAGGAGGGCTGGTCCCGCTCTTGTTTTCTGTGTGAATCAGAACTGTCCTTGCAGTTAGCAGGGTTTGATGACAGAGCTGTGCTTCATTGCAGTATGAAACACGTACTCAATTTCAAAATCTCACGTGGAGAAACTGCCTCACAGCTCCCTGAGCTCATTACCTGTCTTCCACCTGGTCAAGTGCTGTGGAAACAGATATCTTCTGCGTGACAAAGACTGTGTTGTTAAAATCAAAGAATGTTCAAAGAGGCCTGAACTAACGCAGAGCTGCATGGCAGCTGCAAAGTAGAGTCGAGTTCTCATTCCAAAGAACACGAGATTAACTCACCAATGTGAGTTAAAAACAATCCAAAGCAACATAAGTGATGAAGGTAGCGTAGACACCTTGGCCTAGGGGCAAGGTGGAAGTGCCTGTGTGAACCATTTCAGAGCACAAGGCAGTAGAGAGCAGAAGGCTTGTCCAAAAGCTGTAGGGAGAGCTGGAAGGGTGAGAAAAGAGTGAAAAGAAGGGATGATGGTGGAGGAAGAAGGAACATACAGGATACAGTAAGACCTTTAGAGAAGTTGAGTCACTACAGGGTGGGTTGGTTCTCCTTGGAAGGTGAAGACCTGCTTGCTAAAGGGGTTATTTCAGTTCCAGGTGTGGTAAAGGACGTGTGTGTCACGGAGCACCTGAACCCCGAGAGCGCAGCCAGCTGCAACCAGGCCCCCGAGCTGCGCTATTCTCTTGCGTACGATCAGCAGAAAGCTGAGCTGCACGTGGCCCTGCTGGAAGGTAAGGGACAGGGACCTTCCACGGGTGATTCTGCATCTGGTGGGTACAAACCCCTGTTGATTCTATAGAGAATATATAGAATTCTGCCTTAAAACCAGCGCGGCTCCCCAGGAGCACGGCGCGTCTCACTGGTTCTGGGTGGGCAGCATAGAGGTAGCTGGCAATGTCACTGCTCGATGGGAGCGTGTGGGGCATGGCTGGAGGACAATTGTCTGCACAGCTCAAAAGCAGAAGACAGGAACCAGGATGGACCCCTCCAGTCCCAGACATGGTACAAAGCAGCTGCTTCTTTATTTTTTCCCCTTTGGGGGCAGGGGGAAAGGGGGTTGCTATCTCCTTCCTCTCTACAGCTTTCATTCTTCAACCTGAGCCACTCCCTACTGCCTCTTTGACTCCCCCAAGCCAAGTCAGAGGCTGAGCTGGAGATACCAGACGTGTCTTGCAGGCACTGAGGAAGGTCCCTGTGGCTGCGCCCAGCCAGGCTCCGTGTCGCTCTCTGAAGTGGGGACTGACAGCTGTAACGGCTTCTCTGCTCAGGGCTGGAGCATCGTCAGTTCCTCTGGGAAAGTAAAATAAGCCGAGTGAATAATTCATGCACCGTGCAGATCTCTGTGGAGAACTAACCCACTCACACCCTCCGAGGCGAGAACTGAAAGGGTGCTAACGGTAGCCACTGCTGTGGGCCGCTGCCAGCAGCCAGCCCAACCGCCCCGTC